>NW_026731967.1:0-179534 GCF_028476545.2 Physella acuta
TCCTATAAAGTCCCACCAGTTGCCAATATGGCTACCTCTATCAAAGATCCTATAAAGTCCCACCAGTTGCCAATATGGCTACCTCTATCAAAGATCCTATAAAGTCCCACCAGTTGCCAATATGGCTACCTCTATCAAAGATCCTATTATGTCCCACAAGTTGCCGGTATGGCTACCCTCACAGCAGAGTTGCCCATCCTGCCATTATCACACACAAAAATCTGCCCAACTCAACTGATTTCCCCCCAAAATCACGAAACCTGACCTTCCACGTCACATCCGGTTAACGTCAGTTTTATGACTTTCCCGGTTTTATAACCAGGTTTCACCAGAATGGGTGACATTTCAGAGCAATTGTTCTATAATTGTTTTTGTTCTATTTTCGATTCCCTTCGCGTTTGGCGGAATGAAAGGGAAAGAAAAAAATAGTCCAACCACCAACAACATAATCTTGTACACGCGGGGTATATGTTACTCAATCGATAGTGATTGTTGCGATTATTTTTTTCCTTTATTTACAGCATTGTTACAACCGGGGGAAAAAAATAGTATAATTATGAGCAATTTTTTTTTTCAATTCGGCGCACGATTTTGTTTTATTTCTTTTATCGTTTTTCGTGATCTCGATATAAAGATATATTTTAAAATATCAAAATATATATCAAAAATAAAAACAAAATACAAGAGATACATATACATCAAGATACATATACAGATTTCAAAACTTGTGATCTAGGTGTTTCTATATTATTAAGTGTCTCGACGTACGAACGTTTCGTGTGTGATGATCGTAACTGTAGACCACCTGTGTTCCCTAAAAAAAAAACAACTAAAAACAGTTTGATGATTGTGAAAGATTGAAATAAATATATATCCCTTTCGATTTTGTATTGAGTGATTTTGTGATAAAAAATTGGTACCAATCGTGTGCATAAAATTAAAGCAAAAATAATTATATAACTGTGTGCGCCTAAAATAATTAAAGTAAAGACAGCCTAAAGTTATATTTAAAAAAGATATATAGTTATGTGGACCTAAAATTAAAGCAAAAACAGATATATAATTATGTACACCTAAAATTAAGATAAAAACATATATAATTATGTACACCTAAAATTAAGATAAAAAACATATATAGTTATGTACACCTAAAATTAAGATAAAAACAGATATATAATTATGTACATCTAAAATTAAGATTAAAAAAAGACATATAATTATGTACGCCTAAAATTAAAATAAAAACAGTTATATAATTGTGAATGCATAAAATAAACATAATTCTGTACGCCTAATATTAAAATAAAAAAACTGTTATATAATTCTGTACGCCTAGAAAGAGAAAAAGAAGTTCGATTCGGTATTGAGTTGATTTTTTTTTTTGCCGAAACAAAATAACTTTTGAGATATTCCAGTCACGTCCTGTGATAATATTGTACGGTGGATTTTTTTTATTGTTATTTTTCCCTTCCCGATTAATTTATGGGCTTTAGTTGGTAGACAACAGGTCCCTCATGCAACAGGGGTATAAAAATAGTGGGCGCCTCGAGTGGTCTCCCATGGCACATCGAGAAAATTATTCCCCTTTTATTATTCGAGGATTTATTTTTTAGCATATTCGGTTATTTTATCCGTGCGTTCCAGCGTTTTTATATATATATATATATATATATATATATATATATATATATATATATATATATATATATATATATGTATATATGTATATGTATATGTATATGTATATATGTATATATGTATATATATATATATATATATATATATATATATATATATATATATATATATATATATATATATATATATCAGAACCTTATTGTAGCCACTACGTTTGACTTTGTGCTCTCGTCGCACTCAACAGTTAATTACCTTTCCATCGATTACAAACAACGGAGAAACGCGCCCACAACGATCAACACATACAAATCTCTACCCAGGGTAAGGGGGCCGGGCGGTATCGATTATAGTTATTAATTCATGTGCGAATAATCGAATCACGCTGCGCTGATAATCAGCGCTGAATAGATAGTGCATGCCTAAATAGGTCTTGGATATACCGAGTTGTGTCTCTTTGATGTACTGGATTCCGCCCCTTACGCCTTCTAGATAGACTTAGTTGTTTTTTTCCCTCTAGAACTATTCGATTTATTGACTGTTTCCCCTAACTTGCACTAATTTGTCTCACTTATATGAATTGGCTTGCTCCCCTTAGATTCACTGACTTGTTTTCCTTTCATGAACTGACCTGTTACCCTTAGATGCACTGATTTGTTGCCCCTTAGAAGAACTGAATTGTTTCCCTTAGTTGCACTGACTTGTTGCCCCTAGATGAACTGAATTGTTTCCCTTAGATGCACTGATTTGTTGCCCCTAGATGAACTGATTTGTTGCCCCTTAGATGAACTGACTTGTTGCCCCTAGATGAGCTGAATAGTTTCCCTTATATATAATTACTTGTTGCCCATAGATGCACTGACTTTTTGCCCCTAAAATGCACTGTATTGTTATCCTTCGATGCACTAACTTGTTGCCCCTAAACGCAGTGCGTTTTGCCCCTTGGGTGCACTGACTCCCCCCCCCCCTCCATTAGACCCCTTAGAAGTCATGCTATTTCCACAAGATACCACCCTTTGCCCCCCCCCCCCCCCCGATTAAGTTCTTGCTCTATATTTGCATTTATTCCGAACTAAACAAGGATCTCTGTTGTAAAAAAAAAAAAAAGACTCGATAAATGTAGGGAGGTAAAAATTAAGTTTTTTTTTATTCTTTCCCTTTCCAGTTATCCCAGTAATCCCATAATTACACTTGAATGTTTATTGACTTGTAATATTTATTAATTTACAAGCCTTAACCTTTCCACTAAGCTTTCCCTGACCCTATCCCTGTCTTAAACAAAGAATCCGGCATAAATAAACTCGATGCTGTTCTATATCGTCGATATTTCGCTAACTAGGATTTCAGTAGGAAGACTAAAAATACTATACTTAACTGGACAACTATGCCAGTATTTATAAGTATGTAAACAATAATGCTTGTAATAACGTAACCTAGACTTGTTTCAGGGACAAGTATGAGAAAATAACAAGGGTAAAAATAGTTCCAAGTCCTATGCATGTAAATACAAAAAATGTTCACAACAACGGAACATAGTTTAGTTCCAGAGACAATATTGCAACCACAGTTCATTGTTTAGAATAAAGATAACAAAAAATTCGTAAGACAATAAATAATTATACATTTCATAATAACAGAGGGTCGAGTTGGTAAAGCGCATAGTTACTCAACCGAAAGTCCTGAGATCGAACTCCCGGACAGCAAGCCATCTAGGAGAGACAAATTAAAAATCAAACAACTACTGCCTTGTAGTTTATTCTTGGTTGGACAGAGGCTATGGAAGCAAATCCAAAAAGGAAAGCAGGCTGAAATCAGAGTCATCGGTCTATATGGCGCATAACAAGTTGACAGATAATACTTATTTGTGTTGGAGGAAATCCATTCCAACATTACAATTGGGAACGAAGAACAAGAAGAGTTAATAACATAACATAGATTAGTTCCAGTGACAAGTATGGTGATAAGCGATTAATTTCATGCAGTTAATATATTTTAGATTACTCAAATTTTGAAACAGATGCATGTACGCGTACAACAAAAGTCAACTAAAATAACTATTGATCACAATCAATCACACGTCCTCTGATCAGAGAATCGATGAACCTATAGACCAGTATAGACAAAACTCAGGTTCTATAGAGTCTGGTGTTAAACAAAATCTTATACAGTGTATGACGTAGTGTTGGCATCGAATGTATCGACACGCAAGCCGGAAGTTGTGTGTGTGTGAGTGGGGGGGGGGGGCATCCTAATCTGAGATATGTAAAATTTGTGGATTTTTGAAGGCCATTTTTTATCTACTTGGCTTTTATTTTTTATATTTTGTTTTTGTAAAAAAAAATGGATCAAAAATGTATCAGTTTTTTAATGCAGTTTTGTATTTGTGTTGATTTAGCGCGAATATATAACTCTGAAATATCTCTCGATTATAACATTTATAGATAGCGGTTGATTTAGTGCGAATGTTAGTTCTGAAATGTTATAATATAAAATTGTAAATAGCGGTTGATTTAGCGCGAATGCTAGTTCTGAAATGTTATAATATAACATTGTAGATAGCGGTTGATTTAGCGCGAATGCTAGTTCTGAAATGTTAAAATATAACATCCGTAGATAGCGGTTGATTTAGCGCGAATGCTAGTTCTGGAATGTTATAATATAAAATTTGTAGATAGCTGTTGATTTAGTTGGAATGTTAGTTCTGAAATGTTATAACATTAATAGATAGCGGTTGACTTAGCTGAAATGCTGGCTCTGAAAAACATGCGTAGATAGGTGTTTTTCTCCGCAAATATGTCACGTAATTTATGATAATTTATTGAGCAAATGGCCGAGTCGATAGTGGGTTGGATAATGTCACCGCCAAACAAAGACAACAACAACGGATATGACATTTGCGCTGTCCATGAGATCGATTACAGATTTCTTCAAAGTTCTCCAGAGCTGAAATAAAATATCGAAATAAGAAAAGTAACTTCGAGCGAAAATATCTACTTTAAAAGAAAAAAAAAGAGCAATTCTACTCCAGTGTAAAGGTATAAAATATGAAAAATTCATAAACTGCTCTATATAAACAAACAAAAAATAACTAAAATGACAGTACAAATATACATATATATATATATATATATATATATATATATATATATATATATATATATATATATATATATATATAAGATAAAAATAGAATGCTACTTATTTTGGTATAAAAATTTAAATAAATAAAAACATGACAAAGTACGTTACTGATAAAGATCAATAATTTATATTGCAAATTTATTTCCCTTCACAATAATGAGATTGTTATTTTTGTATGGTGTTAAATATTTAAAATTGATACCAAAAAATCAATTTTCTCTAATAAAATTAAACGTAAAACAATGTGGGTTACATTGAGGTAAAAATAAAAACATTTATACCTTGCAATGTATGTATTACAGCGAATGTTTAGTCTTGAAATTTTGATGTACTAACACCATCCACTCGTAGATTTTTTTTAAAAAAAAGAAAAGTATGTTAAAATGGTATTACATTGTCAGCTTTGATACTAAGTTTAAAATAATTCATGTGCATATTGAATTATGCATCTTAAAAAAAATCTCGCTTCTCATTAAAATCCTACTTCAGTTTGATTTAAGTTAATCAAAACATGCCATTATATTTTTACAACATTTTTTCATCATCTCTGTATTGAATTCGAGTTTTTACAACATCCATATTTGTGCTTCTATTGCCCAATTTTATCTATCTTTTAATCCGGTTTTCCTAATCCCTTAATCCCCGCATGACACGCAACTCCAGCCTCTATCGAAAATATTATAGCCACATGGAGGCATCATTTTTTTTTGTTTACTTTTTATAACTCTTGTTTTTATCGGATGTATAGTCATATTTAGCAGACTGTAGTTTTATTTGCAGATGTGTAGTATTATTCAGTAGTTGTGTAGTATTATTCAGTAGCTGTGTAGTATTATTTAGTTAATAAGTAGTCATAGATAGCATATGTGTAGTCATAGTTAGCATAATTATGTGTAGTCATATTTAGCAGGTGTAGTCTTACTTAGAAGAAGTGTAGCATTATTCAGTAGATGTGTAGCCTTATTTAACTTAAGTGTAGTCATATTTAGCAGACTCTTGTATTATTTAGCAAATGCGTAGTCAAAGCAGACTGCAATCTTATTTAACAGACTGTAGTCATATTTAGCAGAAGTGTAGTCATATTTAGAAGATGGGTAATGATATTTGGCAAAACTAGATGTGTTCGTGTGCGATCTGGTTCTACTATAATTTTCTTTAATCCGACCCCAGCTAAAGTTATGTCAAATAGACTGTGTGTGTTTGTACTTATAGCAACAGACTATCTTAATCTCTTCTACAAGTTCCAGGAAACTTTTGTGCGATGACGTCACATCCGGTCATAGCGCTTAATTTGCTGGGTTACTCATTCAAAACAGAACCGGAAACTGCACACGGGTATTTGTATTACTTCAGCGCATGCGCTGTGCTGTATACGCTGTTACATATATCCGCGACTACAACCCCCCTCCCTCCCCAACCCATTAACATCGGCTATATCAATCCCACGACGCTTATCCAATCTGAGAATATATTCTTTTTTTGTGTTTAACATGCATAACATGTCCTCGACCCCCATCCCTAATTTCCTACTCCCCATCCCCGGGTCGCGAGTGTAAAAAAAAGAATATTCTAGCAAGGCGACGCTCCTGGTAGAAGGGGGGGGGGAGGGAGGTCCACGACCAGAACGTGAGCAAATACGTCCCCCACCCCGTCGGGGGGATTAAGTCATTACGAGAGCCCGGCACGAAACCCGCCGTCTCCCCCCCCCCTCTCTCTCCGTCGACGCCCCTGGGGGTCGGCGCGTGATTTGTTAGATGAGGCCCCGGGGTGAGGGCAAATATCACCCGGCTCATGAAAATCATCAAACAGAAAGCTGATCCTAAATGCGACGTAATTAGTGGAAAAAATAATGCTTGTAAAAATTTGTAACTTTAACAAGTATTTGCGAAAGACGAGAAATTTTATTCGACTTTATTAAGGAGACAAGTAAAGAATCATCTTTAGACCTAGCAATCCATTTGTTAGATGAAGTAGATTTAATTTGTTTCTTGACATAAGCATATGAATGGGAAGGTGTGGTCAGCGCTTTGCCCAGCCACCTTTAGTTTCCCTAACGTGAGTTAGGTACCCATCAGAGAAGGATGTTCTACTGACTTAAATTCAGATTCGAACTCGAGACTTTCAGGTTAGCAGAGAAGCGCTCTACCGATTAGGTCACGCCGTCCCATAAGATGGTTGTCGTACTTGGTGTTAAGACGAACAATGAATGGATTTAGTTTTGCTTAGTTGTTGTTTAAGTGGGTAGTGCTTTGATTGTGTTAAGCAACTGGTTGAATGAATGGAGTAGTTGCAGTGTGTGTAGTTGTTTTAAGCACGTATCGCTCAAGTCAAGTGTAGGTAGAAACTGTAGGCGGAGACACTACTTATTACTAGTCTAATACATAGCGGTAGGGGTGTTTTTTAATTAGATAGGATGGACTGTGTATTCGTTAAAAAATGGTATGCAACAGGATAATTATTTTATACTTTGCAGTTTTGTGCTTGTCAGAAATGTCAGATAAGATGTGCTGTATGCCTTACGTCAGGGATGGAACTACCATACCGCCAGCCCCCCTCTCTCTCCCAAAATCCAACAAAACCATTTTTGTTATTCCAAAATATTTTTTTTAAGCAACTTGATAGTGGTTGTGTAAAAAAAAAATCTACCACATCGGCATCTTACTACAGTCACTAACCCACGTTGTTGCGTAGAAAAAAAACCACGACTTAATCTGTTGTGAAAGATAGGCAAACGTTGAAACTAATTCCATGATGTATTGATCTTATTTTAATAGTTTAATAGGGCTGGATATTATATTCTTGTACTAAGCAAATTTAAAAAAAATAAAAATAAAATTATCTTAGTTTTTATTTAAATAATACATACTAAATAATTCCATACTTGTAAACGAATTTTATTCTAAATTAATAACATAAAAATAAATAAATAAATGAATTGCATTCTAAATTAATAATATAAATTTAAAAAAAAACACTGTTATAAAACGAACACAGAAAACATTATTCAAATCAGGCGTCTGTACTTCCTATAATCTTGACCGATACGCCAGAAGTAAAGTTTCACTTTTAAAACTCAATTATTTCAGGGTTAAAATGTTTGGGTGTACGTTTTTGTGGTTTATGTCATACCACGCAATCGGAGCTGGGTGGACTCAGGGAATCCTACAGACTCAAGCCCGGGATCCGAACTCGAGACTTTCAGGTTAGCAGTCGAGAGCTCTACCATTCGACACACCGTCTCTATGTTACCGTTATCACTTCGATAGTGATAAGGACTTTTTATTTCAGTAATAAGCCTGGCGATAACGCCACTATTTAATCTACGATTTTGGGGGATGTCCTTATCTTTATTCTTTATACTCAAACACAATAATGAGAAGTTCGGCACTTTTCTCGTGTAATTACTTCCCTCGTTTAGAAAAAAAAGTTATTTATAACAGGTGTAATTTTATTCAACATGGCGGATCAGCTGTAGTCTCATTAAATATTAAAGAATTAATTCCAGAGTTTTCCGTGTATCGAGATTGTATGTATCCTTGGTGCCAGATTAGTCCTTGACCTCCCAGTCATTGGACGCCGGGACAGAACTCCGTACGCGAAAGGCGGCCACGGTGCCGGAAGCTATTTAGACCAGGTTTCAATACTCTCTGACTCAATGTCCACAAGAGCCGGGATGATTTGGTGTGTGTGTGGGGGGGGGGGGGGGGTTGTGGTGGGGGGTTGTGGGACAATATTGCCATGTAGGATGAGAAAACAAAAAGAAATGTCCCCCGTGTATGGGGGGGGGGGGGGATCAGACGTTTGGGGGAGGGGGGTAAACTGAAGAAAAACGTGTCAATGTGCTGATGGGGGTGTGGTTGTATGTGGTGATGAGGTCAGCTGTACAAAGGCCTGGTTCAGCTCACGCGCCCTATTGTTAACTCCTGCTATACATGTCGCTGTGATGTCGCTGATCTCTGTTGGGTACCTGACACACGTTGGTCACAGGTGGCTGGGCATAGTGCTGAACTCTGTTGGGTACCTGACTCAAGTTGGTCAGAGGTGGCTGGACGTAGTTCTGATCTCTGTTGGGTACCTGACACACGTTGGTCAGAGGTGGCTGGACATAGTGCTGACCACATTATTCCTTCAATAGCCGAGGTCAAGAAGTATATGAACTCTATTTCATCTGACCAATGGATCGCTAGGTCTAAAGAAGAATCAGTATACATGTTGCTCTGTATTTTAATAGAAAAATAAATAAAAACTACTACTGGTTTTTTTAATCAAATAAATTAAATACAATGAAGTATAGTTCATATCCTTAAGCAGTGACAGAATATGGTCATGAGAAAAAATAAGCGTAATATGCACTATTTCAACAAATTTAGTTTAAAATAAAAAGTTGCACACGTCGAAATATTGTTAATTTAATATACAACGACGGCAAGAGCATTTATAAAAAGAAAAATTGAGTTAAATCATTCTGTATAAAATCACATTAAAATGAAATGATAAATAAATTCAAATTAAAAATGACGATTTGGTTTGTTTTGATAATTTACCCTGAATCATTAGGACAGTTAAAACGAACTCATCGCTCATCATGACAATTAATCCTCATAATGAATATCCTAAAGTTTTATGAGTTAATATTCAACTATTATAATAGTTAATCCTAAACAAACATGGGAGTTGATCCAAATTCAACTTTTCTATGAATTATAAAGCTTTATCCCTAAGAAAATAATACTAAATCATCATTCTTATAATCCTTATTCATCAAACTAGTTAATCCTAAACCAATATTTGCAACTTATCTTAATCCAACATGCTAATTAATCATAAATCTTTATTACAATTACTCCCAAATCCTCATGATAATAATCTTAAATCATAATGATAATAATAATAATCCATAATATTCATAAAAATAATCCTTAAAAATCATGACAATAATCGTTAATCATAGTGGCAATCAACCCTATAGCATCTAGACATATAACCCTAACCCTAAATACATAACCTAACGTACATTAAAACATATTAGAATGACTTTTTAAGAATAAATTTTGGATTTTTAAAATGTATGTCATGGTATTTTGGATTCAAACTCTGTCTTGCACCGTCCTACCTAGATAAGCCTAGGACAGTTAAATACGCAGGTGTTAAATAAATCAGTACTCAGCCCAAGAGTTATCTGCTCAGTCGGCTTATCTCAAGGTGCATTAGCCTCAGTTGTCTGACCCTCAACACAAGTCACCGGACAAGCACTGAAAGAGTTATAGAAACACTGCCGGCTTTTTTCTCAACGTGCGCGTGACATTGCCGGAAATGAGACCGGTCGTGGAGCGAGGCTCTATTTTTGCGCACAGAGGAAGGTCGAACTTGGCAACGCGTGAAAGCTTCCGGTTTACCCCGACGCCCCGTCAGTGCGGGTTCGTGTGTGTGCGTGTTATGACTGTGTTTTTGGGGTGTGTGTGTGTGTGTGTGGTGTGTCCGAGTGTGTGTATGTGTGTGAATGTATGTAGGGATACGTATCTCGAGCAAAGGTAATCCATTTACATTATAAAATCAGGTTAATGAAACGCGTTCACAAGTTTTCTGTTGTTGGAAAAGCTGAAACTTTTTATGAAGATTTTTTGCTTACTCGTCAAAGTTTTAGTACGTTTATTTTTAAATTTGTAGATGTATGTTATTATTGTATGCTTTGTTGTATAACGAAAAAAGTCATAAAATGAACCTAGGTATACTGAGAGAATTGTTAAATGAAAAGCTCAAAAAAGTACTTGTTTTTTATACAGAAAAAATTCAGCGTGGATGAGCCGATATAGCCCACGTTTGCAAAACCGAAAAGTCCCGAGTTCGAACCTCCGACAGATGAGATAGCAGGGGACAGTAACCCATCTAGGAAAGACAACTCCACATTCAAACAACTGCTTCCTTGTAGTTTGTTCTTGGGTGGGTAAAGGCTGTGGAAGTAAATCCAGAAAGGAAAACAGGCTGAAAACCAACCATATGGCGCATAACAAGTTGAAACGTAAAACTTAATTGTGATGGGGCAAATGCTTTCAAACATTACAATGAAGAACGAAGAAAAAGAAGCATTGTCTGAAATCTACAGCATAACATGATGTTACAAGTATACCTATATTTTTTTCAAAAATAGTGACACTAATCTAATACTTAGTTAACGATGAAGAAGACGAAGAAAAACAGATAATATTTTGTCAATTGTGAGGTGGGGGGAATACGTATATTTAGAAAACCGAAATACACAATTTATTAGTATTATTTTCTTCACTATTCAGCTGTGTAAAATAAAATATTATATTTTTTATAACTTGTTTTTTCGTTTTGAAAAAAAACAACTAAATTTAGAAACCGATTCATCAGACACAGATTACGGAGGGACACATGAAATTGTTATCTCAACATGGCCATCAAAATAACGGAAGTTACGAACGTCAAAATAAAAGCGAACTCCACTGCCCTGGTCGGTCTGAAGATGTTGAAAGCTTCCGATAACGGTATCAGTTCCGGTATAAAACACGCAATTGGTTCAAGTTTTTTTTTTCGAAAATATTGACAATTTATTTTACCAAGCGCAAGCGTTGTTTAAATATTGGCCGTAAGGAGACCGCATTTTTAAGAAAATAATAAAAAAAAATAAAAACAACTTAAATGTTAAAAACGTGTTTACTTGATGATATAAGAAAAACAAGATACTTTATTGATCATGTTGTTGATTTATCATTGCCTACTTTACTTTTCTAGTCATAATTGGGTATTTCTACGGTGGTCGACAAGGGGTATGTAACTCTTCTTAAACTTAACCCAGACTTTGCCCTTGATCCTAGGCCTAACCTGAACCCTAACCAATTCTCTAGATCCAACCAGTGGCGGAACTAGAAAAAAAGGGCCACCCCGAAAAAACATGTTTTAGGCCACCCCCCCTTATTAAATATATATATATATATATATATATATATATATATATATATATATATATATATATATATATATATATATATATATATATGTATAAACACAAAATACGAACATAAGATACTCATTGCTGGCCTGTTCGGGTTTAAATAGAAAGGTTTTTTTTAAATTAAATCAAATTACAGCATCATGTCATGTGTGTAAATGCATTAGTGTGTTTTGTGAAAATCAGTTTTAATTTATCTCTGTTATATGACCTGTAACCTCTAAGTCGGGCAAAAGAATATAAGCCATGCAAGCTTTGTATAAGTAATGGTGTCTCGTGTTATGTTTATTTTTATGTTTTTTTGTATTTATATTATTATTTTTAAACACATTTCCTTTTTATACAATGTCATTGTTTAGTAACTACCTTATAAAAAAAATTAAGAGAAATAATTGTTTTTTTAATTTGTTTAGTACAAATCTATTAAAAGCAGCCCATTTGACTATTTTAAAAAGGGAAATAAGTCATGGAAGTGGTTTGAACGTTTGCTTATCTTTGATAAGTTTGATTGTAGGAGAAAGAGGACTCCGCTTTCACAGTGGTTTAAAAACAAAGAGAAAAAGAATATACACGAGCGTGGGGTGGTGTCTATAGAATAAAGATAATCCAACCGCAGCTACTGTAATCTTTTTTTTACAAAACAACCATCAAGTCAAAAATGCAAGAAAATTTTAAAAAATTTAAGTATGAAAAAAATTATTATGGTCGGCTGTGGGCCCCTAAATGGCGTGCCCCCCCCCCCCGCATTGCGGGGTCTGGCGGCACTGTAGTTCCGCCCCTGGATCCAACCTTAATGACGGTAATAGCTTAACACTAACAGCACATTATGAAAACATGGAAGCAATACTGTGCTATTAACATGACGCAATTCTGAAAATCGACGCAACTATGGGTGAAAATCTACGCAAATGCATGTGGAAATTGAAGCATATGAAAATAGTATGAAGTGTCATGGTGAACTGGGCATGTTCAAAGTTTACGCTTCTAGTTAGAAAGATGTACACAAGTTTACACCTGATTGATAGAGAGGAAGTGACTTCCCTTATGTCCGCCGAGAAAGAAAAAAAACACGAGTACCTGTTTGTAATAGTGTCTGTTCTTATCATAATTAGATGGCGTGGTCGGGAAGTAGAGCGAACTTACTACTAAGCAGATTTCTTAGGCTCGAATCCCGGGCTACGAGTCCGTAGGACATCTCTGAGTCGACCCAGCTCTTATGGGTACCTGACCCGCGTTAGGGTAAGTAAAGGCGGCTGGGTATAGCTTTGACCACACTATCCCTTCATATGCCGAGGTCACAGAAAAAGGGAAACTCTACTTCACTTGCACCATGGACCTTCAGGTTCGAAAAGGGAATCTTTTTTATCTACTGTTAGGATTATGTTTGTGACTTGGGTATCGTAATCGCCAAAAAATAGATAAACAAAATACTTGGGGACGGTTAGGCGACGAGCGCCTTACCATACTGAGAGTACGAGACAAAACATGTGTATCTGTACTCACCTGAATACGTCATCAGGGTCAGGATGACCACACATGTCCGCACAAAACCGCAGGTAACCGTACATGTATCAACCGATGCCATTGTCCACGCTGACTTTGTGTATCCTTGGTCTGATCTTCCCCTCAGTGGCTAAAACATCGCTGGTCAATGCAGGCGAGTGGTCATTTCAGCTGACCAATCCAAAGAAAGAATGTACCAACACTTGAAGATTCTACTTTCTATTTATGAAAGAAAGTACTACACAATGACTGACCAAGGTTGGGAATAATGACCAGTTATGATGGTCAATGGTTGGGTGTCTAGATACGGCACCAAAGTCTAAAATTCTGCTCCTTAGGAATGGACACCGTCTAAATTCCGCACTACTAAAATTCAGAAAACCGTTCAAAAGCCTGCACACACAAAAATTATGAAAAAAATCTCAAAGATCTAGTTCTAGATTCCGTACCAAATAATGAAAACATGCACGAAAGTATAAAAATCCGGCACCAAAATTCTGGTAAGAGCTTATGTTTAAAATGCTGCACTTATAGACTGGACACCGCACAACAGTCAAAAACCCCTGAAGCTAAAAGTTATACAAATTATAGGCTAACACACCTAACAGGTTCGAGATAGAAATTTTACATAAATATTTTTATTCTCATTCTGGTAGGTGTCGATCTACTATTTCAGACGATTTTTGTCAATGCTAGAAATCAATTAACTAATTGATTAATACTATTTTGAAGACACGCATTAAGCAAATTTAAGTATATGGAATTACAGATCGACTTACATATTATTACTTAATTGTTATGTCATGCTACACTACAATATCAACATATGATTTACACACCAGCTTACACATTTTAAAATAGCCTTACTCATCCGTGTACTTATCAATCAATTAACACACCCATTACCATACATTTCCGCTACATACCAAAATGTCATCTTACACATCAATAAATTAGCTTATTATTATATTATCGGCATATCCGCCAACACCCCAGTTTGCATACTAGATTTAAAATAAACAGATTAGCTTTCACATCAACACATCACAAAGTACATCAACAGACCCATTACTGCTTTCACTTCACAAGAAAATCTCACAAATACACACATACACACCATCACACACTCTAAACACCTTCTGACACACCGGGGACTGAAAGATTCACACACCAAAACAATGTGTTTGCACACCTTAAAGATGTGTTACAACACAAACTTCCGCTCACAAGATTTGTCTCAGAGTTATCGGCCCTTTTCCTTACGCTATAATACTTTTTTTTCTTCCAAACTATATTAAAGTTTCATAACCAAATTGTTTGGTTAAAAACTATTCGGATAGGGGCAGAAGATGTTCGGCTTAAAGAAGAGTAATTTGCCCGAAAATATACGAAATAACAGACGCATAAGCGCACATATGCAACATACGACGCGCATGTGCACTTTCACATACTCAAGCACATTCACAAACGCACTCAGGCACACACGTACATACACATACTCATCCATGCACACACAAACACACGCGCTCAAACAAACACACACACACAGATACACGACCACTCTTACACCGCACCCACACCCACCCACACACATACACACACGCATTCACTCATCCCTAAATTGGAAACACAGTACAGCCAACACCACCTTTAATGAAGTCTAATGGAGAAGAAAAAAAACAAAGGCGGCATGTAATGACATCGCACCCAGTGAACCCTGTTGTTTAGATCTGTGTTGTCGAGAGTAGGCTATAGACTAGTGAAGTGATACACTCTTTTGACACCTAGAAGTCATCTTAGGAGTAGGAGAGGGGGGGAGTAAGTGGTTGAGGAGGGATGGAGGTTGGTTAAATAAAAGAACTTTGGTGAAATGGAGCGTTTAACATTTTAAATGTGTTTTAAGAATGTGAATAATAAATGATTTAAAGAACCGCTTCATTTCTGTTGTGGGATTTTTTTTTAAACTTCCGGGGAATTGTTTTATTTTCTTTTGAACTGCGAAACTCTCAGTTCTCGGTTTAGAATGTTGTGGGACATTTTCGTCAACGTTTTTTTTTAATTTTCATTTGGATATTTAAACTCGAATCTTTTACCTCTGGCGTAGTTATATAGGCAAACATACAAACATACACGCACGCATACACACACACACACACACACACACACACACACACATATATATATATATATATATATATATATATATATATATATATATATATATATATATATATATATATATATATGTATATATATATATATATATATATATATTTATATACATATATATAAATAATATATATATATGGCCGGCCAATGCATACAGGACCGTCTTATCAAAGCAAGAAAAGCCTCATATGATAATGAAAAATTCGTATTTTATGTAATATTACTAAGAAAAAGCATTGCTTTTTCATTCCCTCAAAACAATAGTATAAAAAAATTAGTTTGGTTACTTTAAATGTTTTATAAACGTTGATCTATGTGGTTTTTTTTTTATTTTGAATATTTTAACAGTTTTTTCTAGTACACCGGACCGCGCGTCAACAGCAAAATAATGCTGACGTCTTTTTAATCTTTAAACATATTTGCATTTAAATCAGAAAAAAAGTATTTTCACAAATATGTATATTCTACAGTAATTGGCTGTAAAGGGAGATAATTAAACAGCCTACATTCGAATGCACCATATATTGACAAGGAAATATTGAAATGTTAACTCACGTCTTGCAATCTCACTAATCGCAATCCCAGAAAAACTTTTTTTCCGATCAACAATTTCAAAAAACTACTCCAATCTTCGGTAAGCGAAATAAAATATCCCGAGAAGTCAGAGTGGTATTTATAAACATGGCCAATTGAACTTTGCAGTTAACGATTTTCACAAACAAACAAATCCCCCCCCCCCTCTCCCCCACCCGATCTGTCTTTTCCTGCTTCACCCACCCCCTCCCCAACACCCCACAGGAACGTCACGTATGAGATAAGTTATTGCTGCACCAGCAACATTTGAACAACCTCCCCCCCCCCACGCCCCCCCCGTATCCCCCAACCCTCTTCTTTAATAGCATTGTTTCACATTTAAAGCCCACCCTCCCATGTTTTCCCCGAAAAGCCCCCCACCAACACTTCATAACTAGAAATCTGCAATAACATATTGCTGCACCAGCAAAATCCCCCCCCACACACACTTTTCCTCCAAATCCATACCCCCCTCCAAGTTAATCCCCACCCCCTCCCATTTTTTCCAAAAAATCTCCCCCCCCCCCCACCAACACTTAGTAATTACAAATCTGCAATAACGTATTGCTACACTAGCAACCCCCCCCCCTTTACCCTCCCAGCCCCATACCCCCCTCCAAATTAATCCCCCACCCCCTCAAAAGTTGATACAATTTACTAAGCCGTACCAAGGGAAGAAGGAAATCTATAGCCAGTTATTATCGGAGTGATTATATCAAGTAAATACTTGCAGACGTCAAGTGGTCCTTCTCTCACCACTGACGCTTCTCATTTGATGTGCATATTGAGATCAAATCGGGAAAACCATTAGGCGGCCCAGAAAGCGAAAGTGTAGTTGAAGTGGCGTAGGATTTTCACATAGGTCAAATTCGTGTGTTTGGTGTTGTATGTTGTTATTGTTTCTACACTCAAGCGGGGATAATGTATGTCTGGTAACCAGTTAGTTGCTAACTGTAGTTAGCAAATAAAAACATTTTAAAAAATTGAATAAGATTTTTAGTACTAGTTTTATTGTTAAAGCGTATTCGCTTTAAATACTTGATTATAGCCCATCACTAGTTATATGAGAAGTTTGAACCACCACCCCCCCCTCCCCCAAGCATAATCTATAACCTAAGTTTCGCACTTTACCTATAGTTGAGGTATCACAACATTTAATTTAACCAATCATAATAGGCTATACTGGAAGCGCATTAGTTGCACATTTCAGAGACACGGGCTACTCCAGATTTCTTGGCTCCAATATGTGCGTAGGCAATGCAACCTATTTTACTACATCCCCCTTCTCCCCCCCCCCCCCCCCCACCGACACATATTTATAAAGATATAAAAGGTAAAAAAAACTATTCCACAATATCTACGCCACTGAACAGAAGGTGATAAATAATATGAATAGAAAACTAGATTTAAGAAAATAAACCGGGAGTGATCTCCCCTAAACTTTCTCGAATATTTTTATATAAAATAACAGGGGATGGGAACTCGGGCTATAGACATGATTTTTAATCCATTTTAAATACTTAAAGTTTTAAAAATAGAATAAAATCTCGTAGACAAATTAATTGCACACCAAGTGAACGCGAAATAAAAAAGCGCATAATAGTGCGCAATATTATTAGTACTTTAAAAATTTACATTAGTTTTTTGAGAAATCGGAAGTAGCGTAAATTACTACTTCCGGTCAACGGAAATTACTCAAAATTTAACAGAAGGTAGAGAATTAGATCTTTTACTTACATGTGAAATTTAATTTATCTATCTGAAATAGTACTCAAGTTATAGGCTTTTGAAAAATTCAAAGTAGAAAAAGTACCACTTCCGGTTGTCGGAAATCGCTCAAAAGTTGATACGGATCTACGATTTTGATAAAATACTTATATATGAAATTTCATCAACCTAGCTGTAACGGTACTCAAGTTATCGTCTTTACACACGGACACACACACACACAGACACACACACACACAGACACACAGACATACGGACAAGATTGCAAAATTATGTTTTTCCGTATCAGTGAGATGCAAAACGTCGAGATTTGCAAAAATCTCGATTTTTTTTTTTTTGCACGATTACAAGACTTTCTCTATACTTCGTATATACGAGAAAGTAAAAAGATAGCCAAATGGTTAAACATAAAATGGGATAGTTAAATTGGTTACATCACAAGCACTGGCGTGGTTAAAATGGTTAAGTTTTGTATTGCAGTGGTTAACAGGGTTAGGTCTGACCTTGGGAGGTTAAATTGGTTAGGTCTAGTACTGGCGTGGTTACATTGGTTAAATCTTAAATGGATAGGTCTAAAATTGGGAGGCTAAATTGGTTAGGTCTAGTACTGGGGTTGTTAAAATGGTTTAATGACATACTCATTTCTCACCCCCCCCCTCCCCTCCCCTCCCACCTGTCACTGAATGTCACACCTATTTCTAACTGCCCACCTCACACCTCCCCCGCATACTCACTACACGTGATGTAAAATCGCATAAAACCCGACCAGCCGCGCCAGTCTTAATTCATGTGAAACCTTCCCAACAAACTCTGCACAATACATATCATTGTAATAGAAGTCGCACAAAAAAAAAACCCAAATAAATATTTGACTTGTGACTGATGAAAATGAAGCGGTAAATTGTTAAGAAAAATTGTTGATAAACAAAACTTAAATGGAGATAATCAAAAACGGTTTGCATAAAGCGAGCGTAAGTTGAATGGAATTATTGATGGAAGGGTGCGGTCAGTTTTTTTAAGGGTCGTCATGGTACATTGGTGGATGAAGTGGACGGCAGGAAGAATTGCGCCGATTCTCGCTGAATTAAAACACACGAACTAGTGCCAATAATTTTTAACTGGGGGTCCAGCGCTTGCTTAAACCGACCCCCCCCCCCAAGAGTTTCTTCCAGGCATCTCTTCGGGAGGGCTCCGCCCCCCCCCCCCCCCCCCACAAAGAAAGTCTACCGCCCCCCCCCCCCCCCCACCCCCGAACGAATTGGAATTTATATGGAAAATATATACTTTTAACAGTGACCGCCCCCGCCCCCCGAAAATTTCAAGTGCCCTCCCACCCGGAGAAAAAAAGTTTGTAAGAAACACTGGACCCCCCCCCCCCCTCGGGTGTATAGTACAAACTTAAACAAATCTAATGGCGGATCTTCAAGGATGCATGGCCGATGATAAATCATAATTAAATGTTTCGTACTGAAGAGTTCGGTAACACACTGATAAAAACTAATTAGAAACTAGAATCACAGAATGATCCGCACAGAATCCTCCTAAGCCGATTAGATTTGTTTAGTATCACACGTATAGAACTTTATCCAAGCGAATAGTTCTGACACTTTGATCACGATCTTATTTAATCGATTTATCGAAATTTAAAATTGGGTACGCTTGTTTGTGGCGTTTTTTTTTTTTTGGTGTTTTTTATTTTTTATTTTTACTAAGCTGAACGATAGGTGAGCTAAATTACAACAATATTGAAAGGGTACGATTTTTTTGGTAAACTTTGAAACTTAACGCAACTTTTTATACCGAATATATAAACACTTTGATCATAAATCCATAGAAATCCAAGAACACAGCGAGATAGAAAACTTAATCAACACAACTTTATCCAAATGTGAAGCGCAATGGATTTATAAATTGAAAACAAAAGTTTTATCAACTTTGAGATACAGGTTTATCTATAACTACCTTTATATAGTGTTTATTGCCCAACAATTGTTAGGTGAGTTCGATCGCTCTAAAAGTTAGTTGTACATTGACTTATTCAACTCCGATGTGTTGATGAAAATAGAAGAAGAAGAAAAAAAAATCAAACTTTTATTTGATCGAAAAAAAGTTGTGATAAAAATAAATAAAATCTCATCAGGGTTTAATCCACGCAGTGGTCATTCGAGTTGGTCCCTGTGTCTCGTCCCATCCCATCCAGCTTAGAGGCGGGCCAAACCCGCGCAGTGCGCGCGCGCTATTAACGCGACAGACAGGCACGCGACCGTCCAACAACATCCGCCGGTGGTTGTTGTCATGCGCACTGTTGGCTGACTCAACTCCTCCCATCTAAGACATAAGACGGTGTGTGGGGGTGGGGAGGGGGTCTGAGAGGTGAGGGGGGTCTGAGCTGGGTATAGACAGGATTTGGATTTTTTTTCTCTCTTAACGTTTAAATGACCAACTTGGAGATTGTGGTTCCAGGACGAAAATGAAATCTTCTGTACGTTGGGTTAAGGCGTCTAAAATTAGAAGTAACACAAATATAACCCGGATGTGGACGGATGTAAGTCAGATGAGCGCTTGGGCCCAAGTCACGCAAGACACGAGGGCTGACGTCTTGGAGGACTATATATATATATATATATATATATATATATATATATATATATATATATATATATATATATATATATATATATACATATAAGTGTTAAATGTTTTCGAGCAATGGTGAACCAAAGACACGAAGAAGGGAGTTTACCATTCAAACCTCAACTATTACGCAGATCGTTCTTCGTTTTTTTATGCTGTGTATCAGTATTGTTTGTATCAGGTGTACATTCGCTAAAGCAACACGTTGTAGTGCATGGTCGGCTGTTTTCTGTAGCTTTACCATATGAGAGCTGTTTTGTGAAGCTTCTGGTTTGTAGTCATACGCGCTACCGTCTGACCACTCCGTCCCAAGTTCCCCCAAAGTGGTCACGTTAAATAATGTGATGACAAAGAAACATAGTAGGTAATTGCCGTCTTTTACTTAAGATAAAGTTAAAGTTTCCCTTTCAAACCTGACGGTCTATGGAGCAAGTGAAGTGGAGTTCACTTGTTTCTGTGACCTTGGCATATGAAGAGATAGTGTGGTCAGCACTATGCCCAGCCGCCTTTACTTTCCCTAACATGAGTTAGGTACCCATCAGAGTTGGGTGGACTTAAGATAGAGCCTGCTTAAATTTAAAATACCCCCATATTGATATAACTTCTATCTGCTTATTAGAATAATCTTCTTCACACAGAGATCAATTTTTTTTCTTAATCTACCAGACGACCCAGTTACCCGTTGGAAAAGGTCTTTCAGATGCAAAAAACGAATATCCTGCACGTCCATCCCAACCCATATTATATCTCATCCACACAAGACAACTCCCTTTTCTCCCATCCGAACTTTGACATATATTAAATAATCCACTGATTTAGTCAAGGTTACTGGTGTATTACCTAGCAATGTGAACGTATATAGAAATGGTGGTCTAGCTGTTGTGCGCGGATACATTCTAAAGTACTCGAGATCAAATCCTGTTTATACTTTAGCATGTATCCCAAGACTTATGAGATAAGCACCTATGATGTCGAAGAAAATATATCTCGCTGGACATAGCACCGGCCACAAGACACAGAAGCTGTTAACCGTCAAACGTCAGGCCTGTACTCTCCCTCCAATCACTGTGACTTCCCGAACGTTTACGACATCCTAACATGAGGAACTTTGTGCACGTCTTCAGAGCAAGATTGAACCGATCCAAATTTCGTCAGTCGTCTGTAGTTACATCAGAAATTCAATACACCTGACGGAACAGCGTGTCACGTGTCTAGATATCTCCAGTGTTGGAGTCTTTTTCACGATGCATTCCTCGAGCAATGACGGACTACCTACATTCACGATACGGTCCTGGAGCAATGACGGACTACCTACATTCACGATACATTCCTCGAGCAATGACGGACTACCTACATTCACGATACATTCCTCGAGCAATGACGGACTACCTACATTCACGATACGGTCCTGGAGCAATGACGGACTACCTACATTCACGATACATTCCTCGAGCAATGACGGACTACCTACATTCACGATACGGTCCTAAAGCAATGACGGACTACCTACATTCACGATACGGTCCTGTAGCAATGACGGACTACCTACATTCACGATACGGTCCTAAAGCAATGACGGACTACCTACATTCACGATACATTCCTGGAGCAATGACGGACTACCTACATTCACGATACATTCCTGGAGCAATGACGGACTACCTACATTCACGATACATTCCTCGAGCAATGACGGACTACCTACATTCACGATACATTCCTGGAGCAATGACGGACTACCTACATTCACGATACATTCCTCGAGCAATGACGGACTACCTACATTCACGATACGGTCCTAAAGCAATGACGGACTACCTACATTCACGATACATTCCTGGAGCAATGACGGACTACCTACATTCACGATACATTCCTGGAGCAATGACGGACTACCTACATTCACGATACATTCCTGGAGCAATGACGGACTACCTACATTCACGATACATTCCTCGAGCAATGACGGACTACCTACATTCACGATACGGTCCTAAAGCAATGACGGACTACCTACATTCACGATACATTCCTCGAGCAATGACGGACTACCTACATTCACGATACGGTCCTAAAGCAATGACGGACTACCTACATTCACGATACATTCCTGGAGCAATGACGGACTACCTACATTCACGATACATTCCTGGAGCAATGACGGACTACCTACATTCACGATACATTCCTGGAGCAATGACGGACTACCTACATTCACGATACATTCCTCGAGCAATGACGGACTACCTACATTCACGATACATTCCTGGAGCAATGACGGACTACCTACATTCACGATACATTCCTGGAGCAATGACGGACTACCTACATTCACGATACATTCCTGGAGCAATGACGGACTACCTACATTCACGATACATTCCTCGAGCAATGACGGACTACCTACATTCACGATACATTCCTGGAGCAATGACGGACTACCTACATTCACGATACATTCCTCGAGCAATGACGGACTACCTACATTCACGATACGGTCCTAAAGCAATGACGGACTACCTACATTCACGATACAGTCCTGGAGCAATGACGGACTACCTACATTCACGATACATTCCTGGAGCAATGACGGACTACCTACATTCACGATATAGTACTGGAGCAATGACGGACTACCTACATTCACGATACAGTCCTGGAGCAATGACGGACTACCTACATTCACGATATAGTACTGGAGCAATGACGGACTACCTACATTCACGATATAGTACTGGAGCAATGACGGACTACCTACATTCACGATACAATCCTGGAGCAATGACGGACTACCTACATTCACGATACAATCCTGGAGCAATGATGGACCACCTACATTCACGAACAGGTGGTACCTTGTTTTGTTTCATATACGACAAAATAATTGCGATTTTATTTGTCTGTATTATATAATAAAATATTAAAGGAACAAAATGCGAAGAGAGGAGGTTCAACGAAGCAGGATGGTATATTTTCTAAAAAGATGGAGATTTGTTGTAAAGAGATGGGATGGAGTTGCTTTAACGAGCAGGTTAGTGGCTTTGTTGTTAAGAATCTGGGTTGGGATTTGTTTCTAAATGAGCAAGAAGAGATGTGTTGTTTCCGTTGTTTCTGGGATGATGGGTGTGTTTAACATCATTGGTCTTTAGTAAGGGTTGTGGAGGTGGAGATGAATGAAGACAGTACTAATTACAGAATTCTTTATTTACACTCACACATACAGTACGCACAGACACGAAATTCACTTATACAATCACACACACACACACACAAACACACACTCACATATATATATATATATATATATATATATATATATATATATATATATATATATATATATATATATATATATATATATATATATATATATATATATATATATATCTAATATATAAAGCTCAGTTCTGTAACGTGTGGCAAAAAAGTTTGTCGTTGACAGTTCTATGGATTTAAGTGTTAGATTTTTTATCGTGCTCACAGTCTAAATTTACGAGTCAAACAATTACCATTGAAAGTCTTTAAAAACAATTTTCATTCTATTTACTTAGAAGAATAATTTTCAATTATGAACACGACATAAAATTTTTAAAAAGTGTATCGACGTTTATAAAATTTCTAAAATTGTGTCGGAAATGTATTGACTGCACAGTTACTTCCCTTTAATAAAAAAAATTCTTAAGAAGAAAGAATTTACATTTTATTACTTTGTTTTTGGTGTTAAGAAAAAAAAATAATTACATAATTAGCGGGGATTGATTAAGTGCAATGTCGTTAGGTATTTTTAACACTGCCTTTTATTTATTCTATACACTGAACATACTGTTCAATATTTTTTTTTTAAATCAATAACATTTAATAAGCCAGGTCCTACAAATCCTATATGTTTATTTCTTTCCATTTACGGATAAGCTTGGAGTATTATCATTTTTGTTCACTAAATTGAAACAGGCGCGTCCGCCGGCGCCCTTGCACGGTTCGATTTGGCACCCTGGGCTATCATGTGAGCGCTATGCTGCATAGTTTTGTTTTTAACAGTGCGATAGACTATGGGTAAGAAAGGTTACTATAGTCTTTAAGTGAATCAAATCCGGGCGTCCTCCGGCACCCCGACAGGGTGCTGTTTGGCGCCCCGGGCCTTCCGGTGTACGCTATGGTATATACGTTCGCGTGAGTTCAAAAGACTATGAATAAGTTTACTAAGTTCAATCAGGCGGTGACGTCATGGTGCGTCCTCTGGCGCCCAGACAGGGTGCTATTTGGGGTCCCGGGCCTCCCGTGTTCGGTTTCGCGCCTACGTTCATTAAAGTGAGTGCAAAAGACTATGAATAAGTTGGGGTACTATAGTCGTTTATTAAGCTGAAACAGGCGATTCCGCCCCGGGCTAGACTCTGAGCACTGTGCGTTTATGTTCGCGTTAGTGTTTTCTTTGTGTTTAGGTTGGGTTTGCGTTAGTGGTTGCGTTTTGATTTGGTTCGTTTTTGTTCTTTCTTTTTTCGTTTTCGTTTGTGTTTTATTTTCTTTGCGTTTGTGTTTGTATTTGTGTTTGTGGTTGGTTTTGCGTTTGTATTTGGTTTGTTTTCGTTTGTTTTTTCGTTTGTGTTTTTTTCTTTGGGTTTGTGGTTGGTTTTGCATTTGGATTTGGTTTGTTTTCGTTTGCTTTTTCGGTTTTTTTTTCTTTGTGTTCGTATTGGTGTTTGTGGTTGTGGTTGGGTTAGTTGTTAGGTTTTTGTTTTCGTTTGTATTTGTAATTGTGTTAGCGTTATGTTTGCGTTTTGTTGTTTTGGTTTTGGTTTGGGTGTGCAATGCCGGGTTTATGATGATTACTAAACACACAGGTAATGGTCTTTAACAGAAAGGTTTTTCACAGAAGCCAGAGCAGGGCCTGGCCGGGACGGCTAGTATATATATATATATATATATATATATATATATATATATATATATATATATATATATATATATATATATATATATATATATATATATATATATATATATATATATATATATATATATATATATATATATATATATATATATATATATACGAATGGGGCGGACGTTGTGTTTTCCCCAGAAAAGGAAAATAACGAAATACAAGCAGCTACAGACAGTCTCTGATTACAATACCTGAATGTCAACAAACGCTACACAAGATTTAAAGGTTACTCGTTGCTGGGCTAACATTGTCTGAAACACGTGGGGTGTAGGAGCTGGCCAAGTCGATAGTGGTTGTGCTCAGGACTGTCTGGTGGGTGAGATGGTTAGTAGGGCGTCATGTGGTGGTTAGTAGGGCGTCATTTATCATTAGTAGGGCGTCATTTTTGGTTAGTAGGGCGTCATTTTATGGCTGGTAGGGCGACAGTTGGTGGTTACTAGGGCGTCATGTGGTGGTTAGTAGGGCGTCATTTATCATTAGTAGGGCGTCATTTTTGGTTAGTAGGGCGTCATTTTATGGCTGGTAGGGCGACAGTTGGTGGTTACTAGGGCGTCATGTGATGGTTGTAGGGCGTCATGTGATGGTTGTAGGGCGTCATGTGATGGTTGTAGGGCGTCATGTGATGGTTGTAGGGCGTCATGTGAAGGTTGTAGGGCGTCATGTGATGGTTGTAGGGCGTCATGTGATGGTTGTAGGGCGTCATGTGATGGTTGTAGAGCGTCATGTGATGGTTGTAGGGCGTCGTGTGATGGTTGTAGGGCGTCATGTGATAGTTGTAGGGCGTCATGTGATGGTTGTAGGGCGTCATGTGATGGTTGTACAGCGTCATATGATGGTTGTAGGGCGTCATGTGATGGTTGTAGGGCGTCATGTGATGGTTGTAGGGCGTCATGTGATAGTTGTAGGGCGTCATGTGATGGTTGTAGGGCGTCATGTGATGGTTGTAGGGCGTCATGTGATGGTTGTAGGGCGTCATGTGATGGTTGTAGGACGTCATGTGATGGTTGTAGGGCGTCATGTGATGGTTGTAGGGCGTCATGTGATGGTTGTAGGGCGTCATGTGATGGTTGTAGGGCGTCATGTGATGGTTGTAGGGCGTCATATGATGGTTGTAGGGCGTCATGTGATGGTTGTAGGGCGTCATGTGATGGTTGTAGGGCGTCATGTGATGGTTGTAGGGCGTCATGTGATGGTTGTAGGGCGTCATATGATGGTTGTAGGGCGTCATGTGATGGTTGTAGGGCGTCATGTGATGGTTGTAGGGCGTCATGGGATGGTTGTAGGGCGTCATGTGATGGTTGTAGGGCGTCATGTGATGGTTGTAGGGCGTCATGTGATGGTTGTAGGGCGTCATGTGATGGTTGTAGGGCGTCATGTGATGGTTGTAGGGCGTCATGTGATGGTTGTAGGACGTCATGTGATGGTTGTAGGGCGTCATGTGATGATTGTAGGGCGTCATGTGATGGTTGTAGGGCGTCATGTGATGGTTGTAGGGCGTCGTTGTATAGCTAGTAGGGCGTCATGTGATGGTTGTAGGGCGTCATGTGATGGTTGTAGGGCGTCATGTGATGGTTGTAGGGCGTCGTTGTATAGCTAGTAGGGCGTCATGTGATGGTTGTAGGGCGTCATGTGATGGTTGTAGGGCGTCATGTGAAGGTTGTAGGGCGTCATGTGATGGTTGTAGGGCGTCATGTGATGGTTGTAGAGCGTCATGTGATGGTTGTAGAGCGTCATGTGATGGTTGTAGGGCGTCATGTGATGGTTGTAGGGCGTCATGTGATGGTTGTAGGGCGTCATGTGATGGTTGTAGGGCGTTATGTGATGGTTGTAGAGCGTCATGTGATGGTTGTAGGGCGTCATGTGATGGTTGTAGGGCGTCATGTGATGGTTGTAGGGCGTCATGTGATGGTTGTAGGGCGTCATGTGATGGTTGTAGGGCGTCATGTGATGGTTGTAGGGCGTCATGTGATGGTTGTAGGGCGTCATGTGATGGTTAATATGGCGTCATTTTGATGGTTAGTCTGGGGTCATTTCATGGTAATTGGGGTGTCTGTGTGTGTGGGAGTGGGGTGGGGGGTGCATCAGAGATCTATTTTTTACAATTACATATGTATACATTTTAAAGGGGGGAAAGTTAACCATTACTTGTATGTAAATATATGGGAAGTTCGTGTACATAGTCTGTCATTAGAAGGAGTACAGAGCATATTCTACAGTTGTAAACTAAGCACCAGGGTGTAATCTCGCTCACAGATTTAGAACCTTTCAACATATGTGTGATATCGGCGTACACGTTAGTTTTTTTTTTTTCTTCCTGACTTCGTTGCTTTCGCGGATTCTTTAAAACAATGACACATCAAATAGACAATCAAAATAAACACTCAAGTTAAATGATTGTTTAAAAACATTTTATTAAAAATATCAATAAAAGTAAATAAATAATCTTTTCATATATTACGAAGACTACATAAAAAGATTAAAAATACAATTTTATTGGTAAATCGTGAATTTGTAATAAGTGTTCCAAAAAACGGAAACAAAAATAAAACGTATATAAACATATAACATCAATATCTTATTCACTTCGTATTTTGTTTTTTTATTCTATCTTTTTAAAATACGAATCAAGAAATAGCTGTTCCTGTATAATTAGTCCTGTTTGCTGACATTGACGTCAGGATTGGATCACTCAAAGCAATTGGGAAATTGCTCAGTACTTGAAAATACGTTTAAGTTTTTTTACTCAAAACAAGATGGCGTGTTCGTAATATAAATGTAAGTTTGGGGGGGGGGGGGGGAATCGATCGCCTTGTATTGTCGCGGTCACGCATGACTGGTGTTGGAGCGTATCTAGTTTTATGTGACTTTTCTATGGCGCTGTCACGCTTGAATGATGCTGGTGTACTGGATGAAATGTCTTAACAATCTGGGACTATATGATGTTGATACATCTTAGTATAAATTCTCTAACCTTCGTCACCTAATATGATGATGATATATGAAAATAACATAGCCTGCACTTCCAAATGTGACGGTCCATGGGTCAGGGTGGAGTAGAGTTTACATGTTTCAGTGAATTCTGCATATGAAGGGATAATGTCATCAGCACTACGCCCAGCCGTCTTTACTTTCCCTAACGTGTCAGGTACCCATACAGAGCTGAGTGGACTCAGGGGCGTCCAACGAGGTTGAGTTCGGGATCCATAATCAAGACTTTCGGATTAGCGGATGTAAGCTCTGCCATCCGACCACACCGTCCAACGATGATGACATGTGTTGTTGATACAATCACCTTCAGCACATAATATGTGATGTTGATAAATCTTGATGATATAATTTATTCTAGCATCATCATCTTATGATGTTGATATGCTTAGTTGATATAATTTCTGATGTTGATATGTCTTGAAATAGTTCCATCGGCATCATCAGCTATGTGGTGTTGATATGTTTAGTTGATATAATTTCTGCCAGCATCATCACTTATGTATTGTTGATATACCTTGTTGTTACAATTTCTCCGCATGTGAAGTTGATGTACCTTGATACAATGTATGCTAACATCACCCCGTATAAACGATGTTTATATCCATTATCTTTCCCCAGCATTCTCAAGCTTAATGTGTGTATGTGTGTATGTTCTCTGACAATTTCTCTGTAGCTCTTCTGGTTATCCATGACTACGTTCTCAGCTAGGTTGTCCCCCTTTGATTCATACGTCACACGCCAATGGACGTAACTGTTTAACCTACGATTACCGTGATACAAGTGGTTTCTGGAGTTATCTTTTCTGAGCAAAAAAAATGTACTGATATACGCTTCTCTGAAGCTTGTGATAAGCCAAACGGATAAAAGGTCTATGCCAACTCATGATGAGTAAAATAAAAAAGACATTTAGGATTGCGTAAGTACTCTTTGTGAAGAAAATGCCGTAGGTATTACATCTTCCTATCTTTCATTATTGACAGGTCATTACAATTTCTTGAAACAAGTTCAAAACTATCAATGTTACCCCTCCCACCTAAGTAAACAAATAGCTCCGTCACCCACCTTCCACCCCTCGCCCCCCCCCCCCCCCCCCTTCCCATACACAGAGAACGTGACGTAAACCGAGACATCTTGAACACTCACCACCCGCCTACAAACTTATCGGTTTTCCTTGGTATTTAGACGAACCACGCCAGCCCGCCTGAATGTTAACCACGACAATTACGAATGAGCTAATCAAACTAATACGTCCCCGGGAATAACTGTCTTTCGTTTACAGCGACGATTAAGATGTGATTGTTATTTCAATGTTTTTTGTTTAACCACTTCCAGTTAGTTGACAGATGTAGGATATTGACAAGCATTGCAGTCGTCTGCGCCCTTACCCCCCCCCCCCCCCCCCCCATACCCCCCAGCCCTAATATAGATTCTAATTGGCGTTAAGATTGATTGAGGGAAAGAAAGGGACGGGGGAGGAAGATATTATGGAGATTTTGTTGAACAGAGAAGAGATGGCACAATTGTGCATTGTGATTTTTGAGAGCTAAATAAAATATTGGGCACAAATTGATTAAGGAAACAAAATAACAGACATGATCGTATATATATATATATATATATATATATATATATATATATATATATATATATATATATATATATATATATATATATATATATATATATATATATATATATATATATATATATATATATATATATATATATATACATATATATATATATATATATATATATATATATACATATACATATACATATACATATATGAGTGTGTGTTTTATTTAATTGTTCGCACTTCGTGTGTTTTTGTCTCAGTCTGACCATTATTAAGCATGCGATATAGTTATGAAGTGGAATGTTTTGGTCTGTAATGTAAGCTTATAGATGACGCTGAAGGTTGTTTGTGGGATTGTTCTCTTTTAACGTTTATTTTTAACGAGCCGACCCGCGGCGTATCATATGCCGCTGTTTAATTGTTTTATTTTCTACTTTTCAGTAATTCATAATTTGAGAATTCGACTGTACCAGTGCTGCCACTGAAAATATTTGCTTTAAAACACTATCAGTAGGTCTTTAAGGACGATAACCCCCCCCCCCCCCCACCCTCCATTCCCCCACCCCCCTCCCCCGTGAAAACACTACCCCACCCTCCTTTCCCCCAACCCCTACCCTACCCCCTCCCCTATACCGTGAAAGCAGCCTCCTCTTAGTTACCTCCCTTAAGTTTAAAATCTTTTCAAACTATATTATCTGCCCCTAATAGCCGTCACTAAACCCGGTTCTACGATTGTAAACATTTAGCGTGAACCACAGCTCACCAGACCATGTGGGGGTGGGGGGGCTGGGGGGGGGGGGGGGGTTAGGGATATGCCTAGAGAGGAAGAGAGGGGGCTGCTAGGCGAGCTTACACCTTGGAGTTTTCACGGGTATCCAAGAAGAGAATTATATATATAGATTTTTACTCTACTGGTTCGAATGACGCTGTAAAAAAAAACTATAAATGTAGACTAACAAGAGTTATTGCCGGTGTAAACGATGAGTTAACATTATTGTTATGAACATGTCTTAATGGCATGTTGATTAACCCGAGATTGGTGTGGTTAGATTTGGCATTTGGCGCTGTTGATGTTAGTTGATACAAAACAGTGCAAAAACTGAAATCTTTCCATGGAGTTAGGTATGACTTTCGTTGGAATTTTAGTAACCGCACAACTGGCCATTATTTCGTCTCGTTTTTTTTTTCAGTTCGTGCCCAAGACATATGGGGCAGATAAAATAGAGTTCACGAGCCGACCCGCGGCATATCATACGCCGCTATTTAGTTGTTTTATTTTCTACTTTTCAGTAATTCATAATTTGTGGATTCGACAGTACCAATGCTGCCTCTGAAAATATTTGCTTTAAAACACTATCAGTAGATCGTTTAGAACGATACTACCCCCACCCTCCATTCCCCCAACCCCTACCCTACACCCCCCCCCCCACCCCGTGAAAGCAGCCTCCTCTTAGTTACCTCCCCTAAGTTTAAAATAGTTTCAAACTAAATTATCTGCCCCTAATAGCCGTCACTAAACCCGCTCTATCATTGTAAACATTTAACGAGAACCACAGCTCACCAGACCATGTAGGGGTGGGGTGGTAGGGAGCGCGCTTACAGCTTGTTTTCTGGCGTCTCCCAGAAGAGAACTATATTTATAGAAGATATGAAGGGATAGTGTGGTCAGCACAACGCCCAGCCGACTTTGCTTTCCCAGACGTGAGCTGAGACGTTTTACTGGCTTGAACCCGGATTCGAACTCGACACTTCAAGCTGGTATTCTAGCTCTCTACCGCTAGGCCATGCGGAGACATGTATATACATAAAGCAATTGTTTCAGTTGCACCATTGAGGTGTAATCATGATGCAAGTGCTTCTTATATTAAAAATTAAATTTGGTTTGTAGTTTTTTAAAAGGAACTATTCAGCATCGATATAAAAGAGAAAAAAAAAAACATCATGGGCGTCACTATGGGGTGCTGGGGGCGACACCGCCGCAACCGCAAACTCCACAAGAATTCGAAAATTTTCTGCTTTAAAAAACAAACATAAAACCCATTCATACTTTTCTTTAGCGCGTTTTATTTATTTTTATCATTGTAAGCTCCCCGTCATAAATGACGGTCGCGGCGACCCGAGCAATGCAGCGTGTAATACACATCCACGCCAATCAACGCCACGCATCGCCTGACGCTCACGCCGCGTGATCCTTCTGACATTTACCCGGCAAAAATGTCGCTCATTCATTAGCGCTCTGGCAACGAGACGCCTTGTTTTTATGGTTCAGGGATGATCACATACCGAGTTTATTTCTTTATTTTAAGATGACCAAAGGACCAGCGACGCCCTTTCGGGTGAGTTCTAGACGATAATAATAAGGAACATTTAAGGTTCGTATCACTAAGGGGGCGCAGACTCACTAACTCACGTACACATGCATAATGAATATCTTAAAATATGTACACAGGTCCACACACACACACACACACATACATATATATATATATATATACATATATTTATACATACATGCATATTTTTACATATGTATATATTTATATATTATATGTATATATATATATATATATATATATATATATATATATATATATATATATATATATATATATATATATATATGTATGTATATATATGTATATATATATATATATATATATATATATATATATATATATATATATATATATATATATATATATATATATATATATATATATATATATATATATATATATATATATATATATATATATATATACATATATATGTATGTATATATATGTATATATATATATATATATATATATATATATATATATATATATATATATATATATATATATATATATATATATATATATATATATATATATGTATATATATATATATATATTATATATATATATATATATATATATATATATATATATATAAAACATACTAATATACGTATCGTTTTTATCTATCAATGGGTGGGGAAAGGGGGGGGGGGGGGCATGATACCTCTCTCCGACAAATTAATGTGTTTAAATTTAACTTACAAAGGCAGTTCACAAGAACATAATTGAACATAGTTCATTAGTCTTGAAATATTTTAATTTTTAATTACGTGATTCCCCCCTGTTTTCCAATAAAAGGCATCATTTTGTGGATATCGAACGAAATCTCCAAGCTAGCTATTTCGTGAACACGGGTGTAAATCAATACATATATAGCGGAAGTGTTTCTTTGATGGTTGAAATTGGTGAGAAAATTGACTTCGAGCCTAACTTTTTTTTTTCATTTTTTTTTTGCTTCACCACACTGTTTATGACTGCTTGTGGGGTTGGGGAGGGAAGAGGGGGCTGTGACCGTTAAAATGTAATTTTCTCGACCTTGAAGTAGGATTAATACATCAAGGTCACAAGATGTTGTCCTCTGGTACTTGCCCGGGTCCTCCAGCGACGGGTGTTGATCCAAGTGTTGCGTAACATCTCAAATCTCCGGTACTTCTCCCCCCCCCCCTCCGGTATATTTTTTTTCAGCACTTCTCAATAGTTTTCATTTCATTCACATTTCAATAGTACTTGTACAAATATTGCTGCCCATTTATGTCGATGCTGTTGCCTCCAGATAAACTTTAATTATATCAATTTCAAAATTCAACATACAAACACATACGAAACATACACAACACACATACCCATACAGCAGACCCACAGAAAACTGCAGTTCGACCTACATCATTCACGGCTCTAAGATTTCAACATTACTTTATAAATTACTTCAACCTTGTAGTAATTAATGTAAAACAGACACACACAACATCAACTTGTTTAAAATTTATTTTTTAAGCAAATAAGTTCTGTTTTTATTACGTTACTGTACAAAAAGTAAAAAAAAAAATAACACCGGAATACATACATGCTTTATGCCTTCATGCAATCGTATAAAAATGCATATAAAAAGATATTTTCCCTATATAAATAAAATAAAATTTGGCACGACATTGCTGTGGTTTCTAAAATTAGACCAGTGATCTGTTAAAATTCGAAATGTCTATGCCATTTTCATTGGCTAGAGTGAAGGGGTGTGGAGGTAGATGGCTTATAAAAAAAAAGGGGGGGGGTGATATATTCGAGTGTCTGTCTACCCCTACCCCCACTTGTCATTACCTATACCCCCGGTTTGAAGGAAGTATCAAATAACTCAATACTTGAACATGTAAATGGTTATTAAATTTTCAACAGTTGGCACATTGAAAAAAAAATTGCTCATGTTTCTGTATTCTTCTCTCACTGGTGTGATAAAAAAAACCTTTGGAGTTCTCTCCCTTTAACCCCGAGTATGATTAATGAATTGCTTGGTTCGTCATCATTCATAGGGACTATGGAGCGACTAATTCAATTTAGTACTGCTCAGGGACGACAACTACTGTTGCACTAAAATAGTTGTCACTGCGAATTACCGCGCTTTAGTAGTTAAACTGGCGAGGGGGTTAAAAATAGCATTGATAAAAAAAAATCTGCATCTCCGAGAATTGGGATAAATTGATTGGAAGTATTGACCTTTAATAAGTTAATTGAGTTTTTTGGTCCTTCATTTTGATTGGCACGTATCGTAAACATCTGCATCTTTTTGAACGACGGCGAAAGTTGATTAATTTATAGTAATTGTAAAACAAATCAATGGTGTTTGTACTATTACAATATTGGAAATAGGGAAGGGGGGGGGGGGAAGAATAAATAGGAAAACGTTGAACTTTAATAAATTGCTAAGTAGAATGATTCGAACATAGGCCTTCATCGGTACTTAATGTAGTAGATGGATAAGTGGACTCAAACTAAAACGATGTTTAATCTTGGCATGATAAACTATACTTTTTAATTAAATGATACAGAAACAAAAAACACGGAAAAAATTACATTATAGCAGCCTGGAAGTCCAATTAAATAATTAAGCGTGGTTTTGATTGACGTTAAATATTAGGCAAGGAAGTAACTGCCAGTTACAATATCGAATGAAACTATATAAAGCTCGCTTTCTGCATATAACAACTACAAACCTGGAGAGATGTTAACTGTCATTATTTAGAGTTAGGATCAGAACTAGAATTATGGTTTGGGACTAGGATTACAGCATCGATATTAGTAAAATAGTTCTGCTAAAAACCCGGTTGTTAATGCCAGCAATCAATGTGATTATGTAGGAAAACAATGTGTTTATGTAGGCAAACAATGTGTTTATGTAGGCAAACAATGTGTTTATGTAGGCAAACAATGTGTTTATGTAGGCAAACAATGTGTTTATGTAGGCAAACAATATGTTTATGTAGGCAAACAATGTGTTTATGTAGGCAAACAATGTGTTATTGTAGGCGCACAATGTGTTTATGTGGGTAAACAATGTGTTCATGTAGGCAAACAATGTGTTTATGTAGTATGTAGACAAACAATGTGTTTATGTAGGCAAACAATGTGTCTATGTAGGCAAAAAATGTGTTTATGTAGGCAAAAAATGTGTTTATGTAGGCAAACAATGTGTTTATGTAGGAAAACAGTGTGTTTATGTAGACAAACAATGTGTTTATGTAGGCAAACAATGTGTTTATGTAGGCAAACAATGTGTTTATGTAGGCAAACAATGTGTTTATGTAGGCAAACAATATGTTTATGTAGGCAAACAATGTGTTTATGTAGGCAAACAATGTGTTATTGTAGGCGCACAATGTGTTTATGTGGGTAAACAATGTGTTCATGTAGGCAAACAATGTGTTTATGTAGTATGTAGACAAACAATGTGTTTATGTAGGCAAACAATGTGTCTATGTAGGCAAAAAATGTGTTTATGTAGGCAAAAAATGTGTTTATGTAGGCAAACAATGTGTTTATGTAGGAAAACAGTGTGTTTATGTAGACAAACAATGTGTTTATGTAGGCAAACAATGTGTTTATGTAGGCAAACAATGTGTTTATGTAGGCAAACAATGTGTTTATGTAGGCAAACAATATGTTTATGTAGGCAAACAATTTGTTTATGTAGGCAAACAATGTGTTATTGTAGGCGCACAATGTGTTTATGTGGGTAAACAATGTGTTCATGTAGGCAAACAATGTGTTTATGTAGTATGTAGACAAACAATGTGTTTATGTAGGCAAACAATGTGTCTATGTAGGCAAAAAATGTGTTTATGTAGGCAAAAAATGTGTTTATGTAGGCAAACAATGTGTTTATGTAGGAAAACAGTGTGTTTATGTAGACAAACAATGTGTTTATGTAGGCAAACAATGTGTTTATGTAGGCAAACAATGTGTTTATGTAGGCAAACAATGTGTTTATGTAGGCAAACAATGTTTTTATGTAGGCAAACAATGTGTTTATGTAGACAAACAATGTGCTTATGTAGGCAAACAATGTGTTTATGTAGGCAAACAATGTGTTTATGTAGGCAAACAATGTGTTTATGTAGGCAAACAATGTGTTTCTGTAGGCAAACAATGTGTTTATGTAGGCAAACAATGTGTTTCTGTAGGCAAACAATGTGTTTCTGTAGGCAAACAATGTGTTTCTGTAGGCACAAAATGTGTTCATGTAGTCAGACAACGTACAGTTAGTTGACCATTTCCTTATTTAATCTATTCATTTGTTACCTTAGGTAAGCCAATGTAAGCTAATCCTTAGCTACTGTACGTTAACCAATTGATTCTATAAACTATCCATATTGTATCAGGTTTTAATACTGCTAGAAACTATACCATCACTAAAAAATTCTAGAAATCTCTGGAACAGATGTTCCGAAACATTGAATCGCTCAACATTCCAGTACCTTCTCCCATCATACGTGATCACGTCACTACCCCCACCTATCCCCAGCTCAAAGCCTTTCATTTTTTTTTAAGGCTAATGACCTTTCGTTCATTTAGAGATTAGCCTAATTATTCATGCGGCTTCTGTTTCCATGATCCAGATAAAAGCCAATAAACGGCTCTTGGAGCCATGCTGGAAGGGCGGCCGATACTACAAGTGGCCCCGATGAGCCGCGTACCGTTGTTGCTAATGTTGGTTGTCGCCTTGAGGTTAGTGCAATAGCCGAGAGTTTTATTATCGACTTGACTGCCGCGAATGTTTCATGGGATGTTTATTGGTTTCAGTAAAAGTATATTGTTGGATAGATTTCTTGTTGCTTTTTTTTTATGTTTTTTGTAGTGTATTGACAAAATTTATGGACGTTTATAGGAAAACAAATAGAAAAGGCAAAGAACAATGTTTTATTGTGTACGCTGATTATGTTGAGATGGGTGTCATAAAATTACGAGAGAAAACTATAAAGTAATGTTTGTGACAAATAAAATAAAAGACTCTTCCTATTAATAGTATACAAGATAAGGGTATTATTATTGAGATGACATGGAGAATGTGAGCGAAGATGGTTAAAAAAAAATACCAGTTTGCATAAGGATTGTGGTAAGATTTCTTCAACAGAATACAAAAGGATTGCATGACGATTGTAGCAAAAAATGGTTCACTGAAATACCAATAGATTGCATGCGGATTGTAGCGAGATTGGTTCATCAGAATACGAGAGGATTGTAAGCGGATTGTCGCAAGATTGATTCACTAAAATACGAATAGATTTCATGCGGATCGTAGCAAGAATTATCACTTCCACAAAATATAGGAAACAGCTTCTCCAAGCTTTTGAAAATATGCCCGACATACACAGATGCTAAAAAAAAAAAGAACTGCACCAAGATCAAAGCAAACTGTTCTATAAATAACAAATATTTCTGGCCTCTTGGCGCCACGCCTCCACACTTTACGGGACAGCTATACATCTAGTTGACATCTAGTATATATATATATATATATATATATATATATATATATATATATATATATATATATATATATATATATTCTACTTGTACCAAGTCTAAATTTATAGTATTTATATTTTTATAAATTGTATGTGTAAGTGTAAACCTACATTTAACGCTGTACATGTCGACAGCCGTGCCCAAACTATATTTAACGCGGTACATGTCGACAGCCGTGCCCAAACTTCATTGAACGCGGTACATGTCGATAGCCGTGCCCAAACTATATTTAACGCGGTACATGTCGATAGCCGTGCCCAAACTATATTTAACGCGGTACATGTCGATAGCCGTGCCCAAACTATATTTAACGCGGTACATGTCAATAGCCGTGCCCAAACTATATTTAACGCGGTACATGTCGATAGCCGTGCCCAAACTATATTTAACGCGGTACATGTCGATAGCCGTGCCCAAACTATATTTAACGCAGTACATGTCGATAGCCGTGCCCAAACTACATTTAACGCGGTACATGTCGATAGCCGTGCCCAAACTATATTTAACGCGGTACATGTCGATAGCCGTGCCCAAACTACATTGAACGCGGTACATGTCGATAGCCGTGCCCAAACTACATTGAACGCGGTACATGTCGATAGCCGTGCCCAAACTACATTTAACGCGGTACATGTCGCTAGCCGCGCCCAAACTTCAGCTCAGCTGGCGAGATCATCCCGTGTGACCCCGGCCCTCCCGTGGGGGGCGGAAAAATCAGGAAATATGTTTCACGGAAAACGGTCGTATCGTGTGACGTAACAGCCCCATTGAGGGCCATCTTCCAGGAATATTCTAGAGAAAATTTGGTGGGGTGTCTGGTTAGGGCGGGGAGGGGCTGGGGTGAAAATGGAATAACGGCGAGATAGTACAGAGATGGCGAGGGGTTATTAAGGTTGTGAAACGGCGCTGCAGTCGGCATTACGTGGTCTTTATGACTAAATAATGATAGAGATGTATTGATTGGCAAAACAAAGAACGCCATCTCCTTCTCTCCCTCCCCCCTCCGCTCTCTCATTCATCCCCCCGCCCCACTGCCTATCCTTCACTCTCCTTCCTCACTCTCCCCCCCCCCCCACCCCCATAGTACAATAGTACCCTACTGTAAAAACCTGGCCATTACTAAATGCGCGTGATAATGGCGAGCACACAGGCACCACGGCAAGAATCGCCGGTCCTCAATTTGATGCCGGCTGACCCCCCGGGGGAACCCGGGTTCTACTACTTTGATTGACTGGGGCGGATTTCTCTGACCGGATGTGCCCCCCTCCCCCCGGACCGTGTCAGATTATATGATTCACCTACTCGCGCCGGCTTAAAGTCTGACCAGTGTCCGGTGGAGGGCGCCGTTATCGTTGAGTTTATTTTTAGACCGTTGGACTAGGCTAGAGGCACACAGAGAATGATTGTTTTCTAAAATCTGAAGTTAAATGAAAACGGATAAAATAATTTGAGAGCAATCTCTTTTAACACCTAAATGATACTGCCAATCTGTTATTTTTATTTACTTTTTGCTTCAGAACTGATATTTTTGGAAATAAAATGGCTCATTTCAAAATATATTTAGATTTATATTAATAGAATATATTGTCTCATTGCTAAAGATATCTGAACTTTTAATTTAACAAGCTTAGCGCTTTTTTTTTTTTTGGAATAGATCATGGGCGAGCAAAGCGGTTGGGGTTATCTTTATCGATAGAGATCGATGTACATCAGCATTTAAAAACTTAAGCTGGAGTACAGAACTGTTAAAGTTTTAAAGTCATCAAATGGTGTTCAGTCATCTTTATTTCAGTCATCCTTCATGTTGTGTGTTTTGTCACACATATATCTGACTGTCCTGTATCATCCATGTTCTCTAATCCAACTGTCCAGTACCTCCCATGTCTTGTCACCTGACTGTCCTGTACTTCCCATATTCTCTAATCTGACTGTCCTGTGTTTCCCATGTCCTCTAATCTGACTGTCCTGTACCTCCCATGTCCTGTAATCCAACTGCCCTGTACCTCCCATAGATACACCGTAGATTGACAACACACCCATTGAGACGGGCACTCATAGAATTACTATATCCATAATGTTAATAGTTTAAATGGTAGCTTAGCCGCAAATCTTAGTGCCAAGGGAGGTCTCATTATCCCCCCTCCCCATTTTTTGTAAGCCTTTATATATATATATATATATATATATATATATATATATATATATATATATATATATATATATATATACATATATATATATATACATATATACATATATATATATATATATATATATATATATATATATATATATATATATATATATATATATATATATATATATATATATATATATATACATATATATATATATATATACATATATACATATATATATATATATATATATATATATATATACATATATACATATATATATACATATACATATATATATATACATATATATATACATATATATATATAAATAAATAAATAAATAAATAAATATATATATATATATATATATATATATATATATATATATATATATATATATATATATATATATATATATATATATATATATATATATATAAAGGCTTACATTTGTAGTTACTTTTAGACCTCCCACCTATCTTCACCTAGCTTGGCGATCAAGGTTTTACACAATGTATTAGCACTTTTATATTCCAGGGCTTTAGTTTCTGTAACGCTGCTATAGTTTCTGTGACGCTGCTATAGTTTCTGTGACGCTGCTATAGTTTCAGTGACGCTGCTATACTTTCTGTGACGCTGCTATACTTTCTGCGACGCTGTTATAGTTTCTGCGACGCTGCTATAGTTTCTACATTAGTGTATGCCCCTTTAGTGTCAAAGACGGATCGCATTTTGTGTCAGGACTGAGCCGCAGTCTGTGTCCACAGCGTGGCATGCATTCAAATGTCCATATCGTTAACCTCTGTGTGAGCACTGGTCAGGCGGGCACACAGTGCTGCAGACTCCAATAATGGCGCTGTTCCTATCAGGAGGAAGCGGAGTCGGTTCGCGGCACGTGCACGTGTTTGTACGGATGGAAGCCGTCAACTAAGACGGTAGAACAGGAGCGTGCAGCTAAATTCCCGGCACCGCTGCTGTCGTTTGGGGGCTCTGATTTCTTAAGCCGGCTTGTCAAAATTAAGATTTAATATCGTCTTCTGATCAGAGTTAATAACTGCGCTACAAAATATAGGCGCAATGCCAAGAATTTTTATTTTTTAATTATCCCTTCCCATCCCCCCCCCCCCCCCCTCTCGTCTCTTCTAACGCGTGTATTCTTCTTTATTTTTAATTTAAGGGCAGCAGCTTTGTTGGCCACTTTGCGGAACAACCCCCTGGCAATGTTCGACTGTAAAAAGCGTGTTGGAGTTCTCGCGCGGTGTTTGTTGTGCGAAACTGCGCAAGGAAGATGCGCAGAGCAGAGAGAAGAGAGCGCGATTGATACGTGAAGGGCGATAACTCCCAGTCACAAATTTTTTTTTTACCCCGCACGCGCGCCCAGAAGAGAAAAAAAAAATCAGGAGTTACGAATCTTACCCGACGTCTGCAAGATTGGCTAGCTGTGTTATGTCTGTAATATTTTATTTGTTTATGGAGCTCTTGACTTTTGTAAGGAAATTGGAACAATTCAGTCGGATAACATCGTTTCTTTATCATCTTTTCAACCTGACAACAGCGAGGCTAGTTGCGTCTGGGAGATTTTCTGATGTTCACTAGACGAGAAAAAAAAACAGACTAAAAATAATACGACTGAATATTTTCTTCAGATTATTTTTACTCCTAGATCTATTTAAATCTTAAAATATGCAATCACATAAATTACGTTGTTTCTGTTTAATACGTAAATTGAAAACCAGATATTTTTTATTTACTGTCGCTTATTTTAAAACCTGATGTAATAGTTTTGTAGAAAATGAGTAATGACTTATTGGCCAAGCCACTCGACTAGTGCTGGTCTGACTGTTATTTTTACACAAGGCCCTGTCACTCACATGAGCTTACTCAACACTAGGGTGGGTATAGATTTTTCTTGGCTCCTCCCCTTGGCTAAGTTTCTATTGGTAGTCTACGAGGAAGTGGGCCTATTTTCTTTACAGAGAGAAGATCAGACGGAGTTGAGCATCCACGTAGTGACGTAATCGAAGGGTCTAGAAGATGAGCATAAAAATATATATAGAAGGTCTAGCATTTGTAGAGAAGTCAATGTGTTGGGTTAAGAAGCTGCTGAGGTTTTGTTTTCAGTTATCAGGGCAAGGATGTATCTAAGATGTTGTATTATTTATTTATTTTTTTGCTTAACCCTAACAATATAATCATATTGGTACGAAAGTGTATTGTTTGTCAAAATATGCTTACATAAATATACTTTGTTTAATAACCGTGGGCAGGGGTGGACTGACCCGACGGTCCACCGAAAAGTCCCTGTGGGCCCCGGAAAAATTCCTATCAGTGGGTTGTTGTTGTTTTTTTTGTATGTCGTGTTGGTATTTCTCCATTTTTCCATTACTTCATAGCAAGGCGTTAAATTAAACTAAGTTTTTAAAAAAAAAAAAAAAAATTCACAATGAAAATTTCAATATGGGGTTGAAGGGTTAATTTTCCTGGCCTCTTGGACACAGCCAGTCTATCCCTGACTGTGGGTATTAAAAAACAGAGAGCTTCGCATATACAGTTGTTTTAATAAAATTCAAAATGGCAGGCGTTTTTTTAAACGGTGATTTGTTCATTGCATGTCATTTTGTCAGGCAAGTTGGTCAAGTCAAAGCTGATGGTTTGTCGCATGATATGCCGGGCAAGCATGATGGACGAACACTGTGATCGCCCAGAACATTTGACGTCCAACAAAGTGGACCAACATACGGAATCATTGACCAATCTTTGAGTATAAAAGTTTGAATATCAGAAGCAGTGAGTTTGAGATCTAAATGTGTGTTGGGTGTAAACAAATACAAATTGGGAGATGTGTGCAGGGATAGATGAAGGAGCTGAAAAAATCTCAGTATGACAAAACATAACTCACAAAATCAAGCCTTATGTTGGCGGTACTATACGAACAATCAATTCCACCATTTTTTTTCTCCCTTCTTTTGCAAGTACTCGTTCAAACCTGGCGGTCCGTGGGGCAGGTGAAGTAGAGTTTAGTGACATAGGGGCGTGGAGAAATAGTGGGGTCAGCACTATGCCCAGCCAAATTTACTTTCTTCAACATATTTCAGATACCCAACAGAGCTGGATGGACTGAGGGATGTTCTACAGACTTAAATCAGGGATTTGAATTTGTGACTTTCTTGTTACAAGTCGTATGATCTAACATCCGACCAAGCCATCTGGCAATTCAATACTAGCTTAATTTTAAATATAAAAAGAGCACATATATTATAGAAATGAATTACTAACAATATTACTTTTTAATACATGATTTTATTGAATATATTTTTAAAACAAAATACCCAAGACTTCATAAAAAAATTTGAAAACAAAAGTGAACTTTACATCTGTACTGGCATACATCTATTTCCTTTACGGAGTGTACAAAAAAATAGTACAACTTCCTTGTCACTAACAGTTGGCTACATTCCCATGTTAAAAAGTCAAAAATATATATTATATATTTATTCTTTTATAATATTCTGTATCAAGTAGTATCTACGATACTATATGATTAATAAACATCACATTTAAGAAACATTCAAAACTTTTAATGGTGTGTTCTTAATTTTTAAAAATGATATGCAATTTAAAACCAGCTGCATTTCTTGAGATTCATCAGGTTTATCTACATTGCGTGTAATTGCAGCATTGTGTCAAAACATCAGTAGTCACAACAATATATATCAGAAATTTACATAAAAGAAATGTCATATCAAATCTCAGGCCACCTATTAACTCATACTCTTGATTAATAAATTAGATATATTTATTTGAATCATGGCGCATTTTAATTACAATGCTTTATATTAAATTTGTATTATTTAATTTAGTAGAAGCTGCAAGTTTTGGTAGTCTAAACATTTTTTTTTAAATCCTATTTATCTACAGATGTATAAGATAACTGGATAAGGTTGATAAGCCAAAATCTTCAAGAATGGAATTACCTCCAGATAAAGAGATCTACTTTTACCATCAATTTTTGTACATACATTAAATACCATACATTATACATTTCTTCAGAAACTGGCTATTAGTGAATCCTATACAAAAGCAAAAGTAAATCTGCCTGTAATTTACTTTTACACATCAGTGTTGATACTGTCCATGTAACACATCAACAGTTTAATGAGAGACAACTTGGGGTAGTCTCAAGATGTTCATTTAGCCAGGACACGTCTGGGCAACATGGGAGACCTCTGTTATCAAAACAGAACTCAATGTTATTTATTGTACACAAAAAAGGTTGGATGGTAGAGCACATGACTGCAAACATACAAGTCTTGATTCAGACCCCTCTAGTAAGTAGGATGTCCCTCACCCCCCCCCCCCCCCCCCCAGCTCTGATGGGTACCTGACTCTTGTTAGGGAAACTAAAGTTGGTTGGGCCTTGTGTGGACCACAGTATCACTTCATATGTCAAGGTCACAGAACAGGTGAACTCTACTTCATCTGCCCCATCAACTGCTAGGTTCAATAGGTAAACTACATATTTTTGCGGTAATGTGCAATAAAGAATGAGCTATCAAATACAAAGACACCTTTTTTTTAAAAAAAAAAAAAACAGGCCCCCTCTGCTTCACCTACAAAAATAGTAGTTTGAACCGCACGGTAGTCAATATTTAAATATAATGATTTATTTTACCCACCAAACCTATCCTGCCTTAATAGGTCCCCACCATCAGGTTATTTATGTGTTTAACCATAATGCATTGGCTATAAAAAACAAATCAACAACTACCCTGTGAATTATCTCTAGAAGGAGAGTTGCTACTTACAATATATCTGTAGAGTAGGAAAACAAAACTTACACTATTTTTAATCATCATTCTATAAACATCCTCTGGCACTTTAGGTAGCGGCCTTCTATTTTTCTGATTTGAGAATAAAAGATTAAAACCAAATCGAAAATAGATCTATCTCAAATCATTACAAAATAGATACAAAGGGAAATAACTCTGTAAAATATCAAACATCCTATTTTAAAACAATGACCTAATATCTACCTTTTTATAAATAAATAAACTGAATAAATAATAATTAATGATCTAACTTAATTCATTGTTCTTTACATCATTAAAAAATTAAAATTTAAAATCATAACTAGAAAATGAGCAATAATGTTGGAAAATATCCAGTCTAAGTGAAATCCAGTTGAAGAATAAACTTTCTTACCTGATCTACCACTAGCTCTGAATAATCACATTCTCCAGATTCCTTTAAAATATTATTAAAATATACTTGTAAAAACAAGAAAGCTTTAAAAATTCAACATACAAATATCCAAACAAAAAGTCATGGTTGCCTCCCCTCACAACTTCAGATGCTAAAAATAACTTGACACCATTTTTTTTTTTATTTACTAACAGTCTAAAATGTACAGGACAAACTTACCTGACCACATGGTACAGTGAGTAGATGGCCCCAATTTGACAGTTTATGCTACAAAAAAATAAACATTGATAAAATATTAATCCAATCTAATTATTTTTTGACATAAAAAATAATAAAACAAACTATATTCCTTAATGTATCATTAACCAGAGTTTCTTTAAGACTCTTCTTCTCCGGGATGGGGGAGGGGGGGGGATGGCTGAAATTTTGGGGGCTGGGGGGTGTCACTGGTAAAGTATATATTTTCTATATAAATTATTATATATTTTTTCTATTTCAATCGAGGGGTGGTAGATTTGCTTCGGGAAGGCACCACCCCCTGAAAAGATGTCTGAAAGAAACATTGCCAATAAGAATCAGGTAAAAAAAGTTACTGTTTTTCCAAATGTTAAAACAGACCCACCTTTTTGTGATAAACTACCAAATCATGCAAATTGCGGTGGACTTTAGGCTCCCCTATGATAATAAACTTGCCATTTTTCAGTTGGTCTATCATGTAGTTCCGGCATCTGGTTTCATCTCTGTTCATTAAATAACAATTTAATCATCAACTGAATAACCTAACCAAAAACGTTTTGATAATAATAATATTGTAAAAATTGGTGAGTTGATATTGAAAATATTAATCATTTCTTTAGACGGCCAAAATATACAGGGGGAATAACCATAGCAATAATTTACCTTTACATTAAAGCAAAATAACAACCCCTGTTGTGATATTATTCTTTTTTACGTTGGTCTAAGTTGAGTTTTAAATTATGAGCCATTCTCTGGAGACCATCCAGAGTGGATCAAATAAAATACATCTGCTTTTGTGTTAGAACTACTTGTATTATTTATCATCTATCATTGATTATCTAAACCAATATCACAAGCATTACAATATCTTTGGGTTACAAAAAAAAAACTGTTATAAAATAGCTATATTCAAATAGGCTATAGCTGGTATTAAAAATAGAAGTACATAAATCTAAAGAGATAAGGTTAAATATAGGATCAAAGCATAATTTTTTTTCTCATGACATTGTAAATTTTTGTTACCAAAAACTTACTTGAGGCTCATTGTATAATAATAACATCTCTCACTAACTCCTAAAAGTACAATGATACTTAGGTAAAATTGAATTTAAATGTCAATATAAAATAAAACATCTCTCTCTAACCCAAAAAAGTTACCAATAACTTACCTGAATGTCAGTGTATAACCAAAACGTCTCTCACTAACTCTAATAAGAAAACAGCCAAGTATTTTATTCTGTAAAAGTTTCTCTGCTTCTCTTTGGAGAAAAGTTGAAAAAATTGCTCACAAAATAAGCTAATCATTCATCTCTCTGTTAATAATAGTCCAATTTCAATAGATGTTTAATACAGTATTTTTTTTTAAATTGCATAGTTAAAAAGCTTTTCTTTATGGTACATGTAAAGATCAAACCACAATTAAATCAAACCACAAGGACACATCTCAATAATTTAATACTTAGATATAAATAATTTAATACTTAGATAGTGCTGATGAACTAGAATTTTGCTTTTTTATGTGTTTTGAGAATGGAATCACTTAGGATAAAATTTGCTTTAAGGTTGTTGCAATTTTGTATCATAAGAACTATTTTCAGTATAATTCTACCTTCTTTAGATGGAATTGTTGCAAGAGTCAGTGGGGTATGGCTGTAATGTAGGGACACCATTTGTCTTTGGTAGTTTGTTACCCACCCTTCAGTTATTTTTTTTATTTTTTTGGTGTTTTGAGTTCTTTCCCCTTTAAAGTAAAGTGCTGTCTATTTATTTGCCTGATTACAAAATTAATATTCTTGCTTAATTATGGCCAACAATTTACACCATTACTGTTACATCAACCAACTTACTGTCTTGTGATGATGCCGTGGAACCACTCCGCAAACTGACCACTCTGTTCATGCATGACATTCAGCCTCTGTGTCGTCCTGAACCATTTGGACGTTGCTCTTTTAGTGCCAGGCCGGCCAAACTTGGAAGAGTTGGAGCTTTCTTGTGTGGGCACGTCCTCCAGCACCTCGTCCTTAATTAAAAATCAATCAGCTCTTATGCTGTGTCTGTGGGCTACTTAATTAACAAGAGCCTTACATCAAAACAATTTTTATTTCACCCCCAAATCTACCAAACCTTAATAAAAATTAATAAAACATTATGTCAGAGCTTGATATTCTTGATGGTACCACTGTAAGTTAACCCTAGATCCTATCAAATACATCCCTAACCCTAATCTGATCATAAAAATTAAGGTTTTAAATAACAGAAAACAAGTTAGTCATAAAAAGCTTAAATAATATAAAACAACTCGATCACACAAAAAAATTAAATATTAACAGGTTCAATACCTCGATCCAGGGAGGGGAGGGCTCAATGTAATTGATCAATGTGTTAGCACCTGATTCCCCATTTTGTGCAGCTGTAACAGAAATCACACGCAAATAAATTTAAGAATCGCATGTCACATATATTTTAAAACATTGTTCCATATCAAACAGTCTTTGGATGAAAGAATCTTTCTGTTTAATGGTAAATACGACTGACTAATCATAAATGTAAAACACAAAAATCTGTGAGTGGTCATATATTTTTAAAAATGAATGTGAGACTATTTTAAACTAGAAGTAGAAGTTCAGTTGATGTAACATTGCAGTAAAATTAATTTGTAAACATTCAATTATAGCTTTAAGCATATTTAAAATAAGATGAAAAGAAACTCTCAGAATTAAATTTTAATATGTTTGTCTCAATTATTGAACTGGATTATTTTTTAAACTGCCAGTCCACTTCTGTGATATCTTGACTTACCATCCTCTAGAGACTTTTTCCATCGACTCTCCTCTTCAGCTCGCTGCTTGGCTAATTTCTCTTCCGCCTCATGCTTTTGCTGCTCAATTTGTTTTAATAATTCTTTCCATTTTTTCACAATCTTTCTAGCAATGTACCCTCTCGCCACTAGAAATATTATTTTTTTATTAATTACTCTTAAAATTAAACATTAATTCGGTTTTTATAGAGGCACAGCTTGTAAAAATATAACATTTTATTGTTATAGAACAGAGTTCTACAATGCATGTCGACCCCTCCCCTTCATTATACAATGAGCTTAATGGTTGAGCCAGGCTGCTGTAACTAACAGATACTTTGTTAATAAAAGAAAGTTACAATCTTTATCAATCTCCTCTCTATAATTTTTGTGCTTCACTTTTTTTTTTTTAATTTAAGAATTCAATATAGATCTAGTATTTTACACTTTGAAAACTAGTCTAAAAATTTAGATTAAAATTTTGATTGTTGTTTCAGACAGTCTACAGTAAAACTGACATTCCAGTTCTAGAAAACTGTGCAGCTAAAAAAAAATGCTTTAACCCTTTATCTATTGACGGTACTTTTAAGTACCATTTTAACTCAGCACCTGTATTATTTTTAATTTAAGACGAATTTTAAAAACTAATGATTTAGTTAATAGTATCATCTTCCCTGAGTCACTGGTAGGTGGAGGGATCGATGTTTTTGAAAATTTCTGGTGCGATGCCATTTTAATCTCTTGCTTTATCGGTAGTTCACAATCATTCAGTACATATCTCAAACCAATATTTGTTTGGGCAATTAATAATTTATGAAACTAAATTTCCTTTGACATATGCTTTAAGTGTGCCAAAAGCAATATGATAGCACATTGTTTAAGAAAAAATATCATTCGGAACCTAATTCCATAAATAAAGGGTTAAAGAAAAATCTAAAAATAACCAGGTATCACTAAATGACTCATTGACTGGTGAAGAGCTATAACAGAATTTTTTTTGTTAAAAAACAGTTAAATAACAAGCGTCTACATAATAATGCACTAAAAAGGAAAAAACCAAATGATTTTCTTTTCTATAATACACTACTATTTAAATAACTATAAAGAAAAGCGAACAGTAGGAGAGCCTAATAATTTTTTAAAAATTTTATTAGCCATCCAATTAATTCAAATTCAATGTCATATTGCATGGTATTCAAGTCTTGACCCATGTGCCGAATTTCAGAGAAATATCGGTTAGAAAGTGCTTGTAATTTCGTGTGCCCATTTTGATCTAGACAGAGAGAAAGATAAACAGAAAGACAGAGGAAGCAAGTTAAATAAAAGCTTGTAAACCTCTCTGTGCTATGATAACAAGCTGTGTTAATTTGTCCATCAGCTCGTTCAGATGCTCTATGTGATGATGCTTGAGGAACACTTTGGTTTTACTGCAAAAAAAAATAATCAGATTTTACATTTCCTTCCTTAAGCCAAATATCCATTGGACTGTATGTATCTTAGAGAATCAAGATTATCTATAATATAAGCGGGCTGATAGTCATTCCTTCCCTCCTCGTGTCATCGCTAGATTTTGGAATTCTCTCCCTGGGCGCGGACGGCCGGGAAAACAAGTTTTTTTTGGCGGCGGTTTAAATTGCGCCTTTGGTTCGGGGAGATGTCTGGCGGACGTTCGTGAGAGCGTTGGCTCTCAATTATTTTTTTTATTGTAGTTGCATTTTCGTGAATATCATATTCGCACCAAAGTGCTACCGACACCCGCGCGCAGCGCGTTGCGCTGAAGGAATTTTTGCCTCAATGTGGTGACCCCCATCCACACGCAGCGCGATAAACTCTTAGGTAATATCCATATCCCCACCTTTGTGAAGCACGGGTGTAAGCGTTTATGTTTAGGTTTATTCAGTTCCCAAGTTTTTACATTTAAAATGATTCACCGTGGCGGAGCACGGATATGCAGCTAGTTTATTAATAACTGCTACTAAATCATAATACAGAATGGCCAAGCAGTAGAGCGCTAGACTGCTAACCTGAAAATCTCGAGTTCGAACCGAGCCCACATACAAATCTAAACATTTTAATCGGAAAAATTAAGTTTAGTAAATGTGTCCTTATGAGTACTGTTACTCATAGGTTGATGAAATTTTAACCTTAAGTATTGCATCAAATTTGTAGTCCGTTTCAACTCTTTAGCGATTTCCGATAACCGGAAGTGGAACTTATTCTACCTTCGATTTGTCTTATAGATCCATGAAATTTCACACACACACACACACACACAAAAATCATTGTTGTCGATCTAATTTTGCTCAAGTGACCAGAAGTAGTGCTTTACGATCATTTTTCTCTCATTCTTACCTTGATTCTTCTGTGTATCTTCCATCACAGAGTTATTTTAAACTTTTCATATAGGTCAAGACTCGAAGACAGTGTATCTTTACAAATAAAAACCCATATGCACTTCTTTCTCTCTCTCCACAAAATATTTACCAATCCGAGACTATGAGATTCATACCTACAGCAATATATCGATAATTTGATAATTTAATGATAGTTTTAATTGAAAAGAATATGCTGGATGCATTAAATTTTATTTAAAGACGGAAAATAAAAATAAACGCATATTCGAACGTACAAACAAACACAACTTTAATTATGTAACCATGGTTAGGGTTGTGACAAGAACACACTTGAGAACATATAAGTAACACAAAAAATATCACTGGAAAACAATGCAAAAAGAACAAAATCCTTATGAGACAATGTTAATAAAAAGTAAACAATACTAATTCGTCATTGATTAACACATAAAACGCTTGGACAGTGGTCTTAACGCAGTCACTCTAAGTTTTAGCGAGACAGACGATCTCAAGGTTAGCTGCGAAACTTGAAGAATTCTATAGATCGCATTTGTCAAAGCCGTCTTAGATATCGACTCTCGTGCGAACACTCCCATTTCTGCGGCAATGCAAGACAATTACAAGCTCCGCATGGGCAGTGATCCTAACACGGTCACTCTAAGTTTTAGCTAGACAGACGATCTCAAGGTTAGCTGCGAAACTTGAAGAATTCTATAGATCGCATTTGTCAAAGCCGTCTTAGATATCGACCCTCGTGCGAACACTCCCATTTCCGCGGCAAGGCAAGACATTCACAAGCTCCGCATGGGCAGTGATCCTAACACGGTCACTCTAAGTTTTAGCGAGACAGACGATCTCAAGGTTAGCTGCGAAACGTGAAGAAGACTTCGGAAGATCGCATTCGTCAAAGCCGTCTTAGAATAGATATCGACCCTAGTGCGAACACTCCCATTTCTGCGGCAAGGCAAGACATTTACAAGCTCCGCATGGGCAGTGATCCTAACACGGTCACTCTAAGTTTTAGCCAGACAGGCGAACTCAAGGTTAGCTGCGAAACTTGAAGAATTCTGTAGATCGCATTTGTCAAAGCCGTCTTAGATATCGCCCCTAGTGCGAACAGACACGTTTTTTTTTGCGGCAGGGCAAGACATTCGCAGGCTCGCAGGCTCCGCATGGACAGTGATCCTAACACGGTCACTCTAAGTTTTAACGAGACAGACAATCTAAACCCTCCCACGAAAGAAATAAAATTTATATAGAAAATATATACTTTTCATAGTTTCCACCCCCCCCCTCCCCTAAAATTTCAAGTGCCCCCACCTCTCAACCCCTGGAGAAAAACACAGGAAAGAACACTGGTCCTAATGCGGCCACTCAAAAATTTAGCTAGACAGGCGATCTCAAGGTAAGCTGCCAAACTTGAAGAAGACTTCAGCAGATCGCATTAGTCAAAGCCGTCTTAGATATCGACCCTCGTGCGAACACTCCCATTTCTGCGGCAAGGCAAGACATTAGCAAGCTCCGCTAGGGCAGTGGTCCTGACACGGTCACTCTTAAGTTTTAGCCAGACAGACAAACTAAAGGTTTGCTGCGAAACTTGAAGAAGACTTCGGAAGATCGTATTTGTCAAAGCCGTCTTAGATATCGACCCTAGGTGCGAACACTCCCATTTCTGCGGCAAGGCAAGACATTAGCAAGCTCCGCTAGGGCAGTGATCCTAACACGGTCACTAAGTTTTAGCCAGACAGACGAACTCAAGGTTAGCTGCGAAGCTTGAAGAAGACTTCAGCAGATCGCATTAGTCAAAGCCGTCTTAGATATCGACCCTCGTGCGAACACTCCCATTTCTGCGGCAAGGCAAGACATTAGCAAGCTCCGCTAGGGCAGTGGTCCTAACACGGTCACTCTTAAGTTTTAGCCAGACAGACAAACTCAAGGTTAGCTGCGAAACTTGAAGAAGACTTCGGAAAATCGCACTTGTCAAAGCAGTCTTAGATATCGACCCTATTGCGAACATCCATTTCTGCTGCAAGGCAAGAAACTCGCAAGCTCCCACCGCTGAACTTGAAGAAGACTGGGTGCGGACGACCGGGAAAGCGTGTTCATCAATTCTTGCATGGCTTAGGGTGAAAGGGAAATATGTGCGAACGTCCGTGAGAGCGTTGCGACATTTGTTTTAACGTAGTTTAATTTTTGGTGAATATCCGTATCCACACCAAAAAATGTTAACACCACCCGAGCGCAGCGCGGTGCGCTTAGGGAATATCCATATCCATTCCACTAGTCGAAATCTTGTACGGAAGTGATTTAGATGTGCAGACAACCATACATTTACGACAGCAGTAATTCTTAATAATGTTTAGTTATATACGACAAATACGTTTCCAAAAAGACCAAATTTAGCAGAAAATATCAACTGCCTTCCATGTTACGATTTCTTACACCTCCGTTTCTTTCCATACCTAAGTATTCTATCAAATCACGAGTAATATATTCTTTAAAATATACCTGGTTACTATTTCACTACTTTTTTTAATAAACCGGGAGTGATCTCCTCTAAACTTTCTCGAATTTTATAATATAAAATTACGAGGGATGGCAACTCAGGACATAGACAATATTTGTTATCCATTTTTAATTACTTAAACTTTTTATAATAGAATAGAATCTCGTAAAAAAAGAATTGCACACCAAGTGAAAAGTTTCCCTTTCAAACCTGACGGTCTATGGGGCAAGTGAAGTAGAGTTCACTTGTTTCTGTGACCTCGGCATATGAAGAGATAGTGTGGTCAGCACTATGCCCAGCCGCCTTTACTTTCCCTAACAGGAGTTAGGTACCGATCAGAGTTGGGTGGACTCAGGGACGGTCTACTGACTTGAACCTGGATTCGAACTCGTGACTAACGGGTTAGCAGTCAAGCTCTCTCCGCTAGACCACTCCGTCCCACACCAATAATAAAAGTGCGGGATATTATTAGTACTTTATAAATATACATGCGTTTTTTGAGAAATCGGAAATAGCGTAAATTAGTACTTCCGGTCAACGGAAATTACTCAAAATTTGACAGAAGGTAGAGAATTAGATCTTTAACTTACGTGTGAAATTTCATGCATCTATCTAAAATATTACGCATATATATACTACGCATATATATATTAAGTTATAGGCTTCTGAAAAATTCAAAGTAGAAAAAGTACCACTTCCGGTTATCGGAAATCGCTCAAAAGTTGATCAGGATCTACGATTTTGATAAAATACTTATATATGAAATTTCATCAACCTAGCTGTAACGGTACTCAAGTTATCGTGTTTACACACAGACACACAGACAGACACACAGACATACGGACAAGATTGCAAATTATGTTTTTCCGTATCAGTGCGGTGTGAAACGTCAAGATTAGTAAAATTCTCGATTTTTTTTTTTTGCACGATTACAATACTTTCTCTATATGAGAAAGTAAATATATATATATATATATATATATATATATATATATATATATATATATATATATATATATATATATATATATATATATATATATATATATATATGACAATTTAAAAAGAGGGAAATAAGTCATGGAAGTGGTTTGAATGGTTGTTTATCTTGCACACTAAAGCTTATGTAGATTTTTTTTTTCTTTTACGCAACAGCGTGGTTAGCTACTGTAAAACATCACTCCTGTAGTAGTTTTTTTTTTTACAAAACCATTATTAAGGTGCACGAAAACGTAATTTTGGAATACAAAGTAATTGCTTTTTAGTCGTGATTTTAGGTCCCTAAACGGCCTGCCCCCCCCCCCCCCCCCCCCACCACGCATAGGGGGTTCTGGCGGTATGGTAGTTCCGCCCCTGTATACTTCGCATATACGAGTAAGTATACATTTTCAGTCTGAGATCATTTGTCATTGAGACAATTTGTCCTGAGATATTTTGTCCTGAGATCCTTTGTCCGTGAGATATTTTGTCTGGGATATTTTGTCTGAGATAATTTGTCATGGAACACTTAAATTGTTTTGTAAATATTTTAAAGTAAGTAACAGCTGCAAGATAAACAGGCTGGTCATTTTCCTCGTTTACCATAACACATTTAATCATGGCTTTATGTTCAGGTGTCTCTACATTAGAACAGAGGCGTAGCGACCCTTCCCGGCACCCGGGGACAAACTTTCAATTTGGAGCCGCCCCCCCCCCCCCTACGGGAGCAAATTTTCAATTTGCACCCCCCACCCCTCAACTTTTCGATTTGCAACCCCCCTCAAATTTTCGATCTGCACCCCCCACCCCCCAAACTGCAAAAATGCAGCTAAATTGACATTTTTATTTGCTTTTACAACCCATTTTAACCCATTTTGGCGCCCCCTAAGGTCGGCGCCCGGGGACATATGTCCCCCCCTGCCCACCCCACCCCCGCCCCCATCGCTACGCCTCTGCATCAGAACGTCTCATATTGAAAGGGCTTAGTATTTTAATATGGAAGATTTTCTTTTTAGCATTTGCGATCACTTCATAATCGACACATGTTATTGTTCTAGAGAGTGTATAAGGACCTCTCCAGGCTAATTGTATTTCGTTCTGACTTAAAAGTAGCAGTACCCTAACCCAGAGGCGTAGCGAGGGGGGGGGGGGGGGGGGGGGGGGGGGCGGGGGCGGGTGCGGACCACACCGGGTGACACCATTTAGGGGGGTGACACCATTTAGGGGGGTGACACCAAGGCAGAAAATAGCAAAATATATAGAGAAATATGATAATTCCACTTAAATAAGTTATTAATTCGAGTGTTAAATAGTCTTTTAAGAGGTGCAAATCAAAAGTTTAAGGGGGGTGGGGGCAGTGGGTGCAAATCGAAAGGGTCGATACGCCTCTGGGGGGTGACACCAAGGCAAAAAATAGCAAAATATATAGAGAAAAATGATAATTCCACTTAATTAAGTTATTAATTCGAGTGTTAAATGGTCTTTTAAGAGGTGCAAATCAAAAGTTTGAGGGGGGGGGGGCGGTGGGTGCAAATCGAAAGGGTCGATACGCCTCTGGGGGGTGACACCATTAAGTGCCGCACCGGGTGACACCCAACCTCGCTACGCCGCTGCCATAACCTCATCTCCAACCTCAAACTTCCTTGATTTCCTACCTACATTCATTCTTGCTCTCTAAAGGTCAGCCTTATCCTTAGCTACTTCACACAAATCAATGATTTGATGTCTCAAACTTATAACCTGTTCAGATGTCAACTTAATTTCAGGGTTTAGTTTACCATTGATAAGTAGAAACTTCATGATATTCATGGGACCCTTAGGGCTCTAGCCATAGACAAGTTCAAATGGGATGAAACCAGTTGTAGTGGTCAGAGTTAAATGTATGCGTTATGGTGAGTTATAAAATATTTTTAAAATTTTTAAGGGAGGAATTTCCCCGGGGCAACTTTGGTAACCTCAGATTATGTGAAGGTATAGAGACTAATCAACAATACATCACCAAAATATGACATCTTTTTATTTTCAGGTTGCCACATTATATTTTCCTCTTAAAAGTAATTTCATTTTCCTATTTTATTTCCAAAGGCTGACCTTATGGACAAAGGGAGGTAACTGCCTAATTACCTAATCTATAAGTTGTTTTTTCTAAGTGACCACCCTTGTTCCCTAATGGTTTTACATTTTGGCTTACCCTATAACACAACCATGACACTTTGTATAATTTAGCAGGGCTGAGCAGCTCTGCGCTGTGGGTGGGAGATTTATATCAAGGAGGACTTTGTACCTAGAGGGGAAAAAAATAATAAACACATTCTGGTGACCTGAGTGAACTTAACAGTCTTTACATTAGCATTAAGAATATTGTAAAAGTATTTAGTATTTTTATTTCAATTAGTATTATCTATTCTTTGGAAATTTAAAAACAAAAAGGCTTATTTTTCAAGCAGGTTAGGTAAATTATATAAGATAGTAATGAAAAAAACAACTTAAATCAGCACTTACTTCTCAATAAAGTGGGCAAATGTTGGCCTAATGGCAAATCCTTTTCTGCGAATTTCAACAGTTCCTAACATTCCTGTGTACAGAAGCTGAAAAAGAATGTAGATAATGGTTATATTGTGAGAATGAGTTGTCTAGTGGTAGAGAGCTAGAATGCTAACCTAAAAGTCTCGAGTTTAAATCCAGGTTCAAGGCAGTCCCTGATAGGTACCTAATTCACTTTAGGGAAAACAAAAAGGCTGGGCATAGTGCAGACCACACTATCCCTTCATATGTCAAGGTCTCTGAAGAAGATGAACTCTACTTCATCTGCCCCATGTGTCTTGGGCACGAGCGGGAAAAGATGACGATGAATGGTTATATCGACGCCAGCCATTTTCCTGCATCCTAGCATTGCCCTGATTGTGAACATGCAGAGTTAGAGCACACATAAGGTATTCTCACCTGCGCATGGATGAACTCTCTATCCAGCACACCTGGCTGCTTCAGGTGATTTGGTTTCAAACACCTGACAAACACTGGGGACGCTGCGGTCATTCTCTCCATCAAAATATTTAAGGAGTTCTTTTATGAAAAACATTATTAAAAGTTTCAAACTTTGACACACAAATTTAGTGATAAATAGTCATTTACTAATAATAAATATAAATTTAATGCTTTTACAGTCAGATACTAGTAAATAATTGATACAAATTAAATATTAAAACAGGAATTGAGTAGTAAAGAATTAGTGTATATTTCAAGAATAATTGATACAATTTTTTTTAAATATTAAAACTGGAATTCAATATTTAAGAACTGGTGTATATTTAGAATAATCATCTATTAGCAATAATTGGTGTAAATTTAATGTCAAAATGGCCATTTACTAGAACATAACTAATAACGCAAGCTTGTTATGGTTTTTCATTTACCTTAAACTGAGCACTGACTGTAGGGCTCCTTTTGGCTGTGTCATGATTAGCCTTAACCTATAATAAAAAAATCTTTGAGAAGCTAAAGGGTGGTGGCATTACCAGAGGCGTAGTGGTGGTGGTGGTGGGGGGGGGGAGTGGGTACATATGTCCTTGGGCGCTGACCCTCAGGGGCGCTAAAATGGGTTGGAAAAAAATTTAAAGCTCACTGTAGCTGCAGTTTTGCATTATAAATATAAAAAATATATGGGGGGGGGGGGGCACCAAATTGAAAGTTTGTCCCGGGCGCCAGGAAGGGTCGCTACGCCTCTGGGCATTACAAAATGAGACAAGGCATGAGATACTTACAAATATTAATAAAACAGTATGTGGGGAAGGGAGGGAACTATAATTTTTAAATTAAAACTGTTCCAAGATGCTGGATAATTATTTGTTTTGTTATCTTATTTCAAAATTAAAATAAAGCAGAAGTGATTTGAACAAAGTGATATTTTAACACAAACCTTTAAATTTTTGGAGAATGCCCTTCTGCCTTGTAAAGCCAGGCTTCCAGTTCTAGAAATCTGACCTGTGGATGTGTATTCAACAACAAATGGTTTATTTTTTTAAGGCTACGTTAATAAATATTCTTAATGATGCATTGCAGAAATACTATTTTTCACAATAAAAACATATTTATCAAGTATATTAAACTGTGGAAATATCAGGCTTTAGATTTTTGTTAACAGTGAAAATAAAAATTCAGTAAAAAATAAAGTTCCCTTTTGAAATAGAGTTCACCCATTACAAATTGGGTAACTATATGCTTCCAAACAATTTGTGTGAGATATTTTGTACTAGACAGTTATGGTTGTGGTTCTGTTTAGTTTGACAGAAAAATTAGTATTTAAATTTGATTCTTCAAACACCTTTATTAGGTCTACTAACTTTAAGTTCTAACCCTTATCTAATAATAACCCTAGCTTCAGCCCTTATCCTAAAAAATTATTTTACCTACTGCCATACAATACAGTGACACACTGGGAGCAGAGAAATAAAAAAAGTACACTGAGCAAAACCAAAAAGTCAAACCTTTAAAAATGGTTTTTATGAGAGTATTTACACTGGACTGCATCAGATCTATGGTCCCAGGTGGGAGAGTGTCCCTGTTCTTCTCTAGCCACTGGTCAGCTGTGTACAGGACCTGTATGCATTTAATTATGCTATCAGAAACATTTGCATAAACATATGTTAAATTAAATAAAACCATTGCTTCAATTTAGAGCTTCATCATATTAAAAGTATTTTTATTAAAAAGTGAAAAATTAAACATTAAAAATGGTGTAGGCCTATATGTGTATGTGGTTACTTTTTTTTTGTTATGTAAAATTGTCAAATGACTATTAAAGCATAAACACAGTCTGCTAAAAACTTTTTTAAATGTTGGCTGTTAATTCAAGATAAAGCAAAACATGATTGTAAATACCTTGCCAGCATAGTGTTGAATGGAGAACTTGGCTATGTTAGTCTGTTGAGACTTCACATAGTACTGATTCCCCCCAAATGCTATGTTCAGCTTTGCCACAAAACTTTGATCTGTGCCCTATAGAAATAAATCATAATATTTAAGAATTGTGTTCACTCTGTTTAAACCATTATAAAAGTTATGTGAATAGGCCAACACAGTAAGAAAATTTTGTGGATAAAAATAATATTTACCAATTTAAGCAAAGAACGAATATTTAAAGAACAGTAACTTTTTTATGTCTTGATGAGACAAAAAAAATATTTATTAAAAAAACACAATTTGTGATGCAATCAATTGTTTACCTTTGGGAAAAGACTTTCTTCATCCAGAAGTGAGAGCAATCCAATGGGTTTGGCTAAAAATAGATCCTGAAATATGACAAAGATTTTTGTGTGTTGTAAACGTTTGCCAAATATGTACACAGGTATGTATGTATGTATAGGTCTATCTGCTGCCTTTTATTTTTCTCCTTTAATTGTCAGACTAGAATAGGTAGAACAACACATACAGTAATATTTCAAGTCAACTTTGCTTTACTTTAGAAGATCAACTGTCCACAAAACCTACACAAAACCTAGACCAACCTACCAGCAATGGTTTATAGTCTACAAAATGTGTGCCAACCTACCAGCAATGGCTTGTTGTCCACAAAACCTACACAAAACCTAGGCCAACCTACCAGTAATGGTTTATAGTCCACAAAATGTGTGGCAACCAACCTATACAAAACCTAGACCAACCTACCAGCAAAGGTTTGTTGTCCACAAAACCTGCACAAAACCTAGGCCAACCTACCAGCAATGGCTTGGTGTCTACAAAACCTAGACCAACCTACCAGCAAAGATTTATTGTCCACAAAACCTACACAAAACCTAGGCCAACCTACCAGCAAAGGTTTGTTGTCCACAAAACCTATCTCACTCCAGTCAATCTCTTCCTTCCTGTACTCCTCCTGCTCCATGTAGAAGATGTGCTGGTTGAAGAAGAACTGAAGCTGCTCGTTGGCCAAATTGATGCAAGCCTGTTCAAAGCTGTTGCTGCCCTCATTCTTTGTGAAATCCTCAAAACCAAAAATATCTAGAATTCCTATCAAATTAAAAAAAAAAAAAAAATTTAAGATTTTGTAAAATGTGTCCAATTTGTCTTAAGTTTTGAATAGCAAAAAGTTATTTTATGAAAAGAAAAAAATTTAACATGTAATGAATAGAAAAAGAAATCCAGAAATAGTTATCACAGGTAGTCATTCTATGTATAATTTTATTCACAAGAATAAGAAGAAAACATTTGAGTATGTCTTGGTTCATTCATTGGTCCTATCTCAAACAAATAAATAGGCGATAGATACATCTAGCATTCTTAATGAAAAAACAATAATATTTTGATTTAAATTTTTTTAATAGAATCACAAGGCAAGGGAGATACTTGAAAATTCACTGCAGTCGATGATAGAAAAATGAAGACCATTATATTTAGAGGCCAGAGTGTTAGAGGTGTCTCTGGTGCCTTCTAAGCATACAGTGTAATCTAAATTGCATTAAATGTACATTTATACACATTTTATACATTAGTAATTTTAAATAGTAGAAAGTGTAAAAACAAATGTATGGGTATTAATAAGTTACGCTTACCAATTTCTGAACCTAAGGGATCTCTTTGATCATCAGGTAGCAGCAGGCAGTTGATTTTATTCACAATCCAACCAAACAAACGTCCATACACAGTTTTAGCTATGGCATCACGGACATCTGTGGAAGTATTAGGAAATTAATAACAAGTTGCGTTTGTATTTCAATACTTTTTGTTGTTAACCTTTTTGCTGTGGTTAGTGTTTATGACATAATGTATCATAAAAGAAAAAAAAATATTATTTATTTATGTTTAAAAACAACTGAAACAAATTAATAACATATGAAAATACAATTATATATAGGCTGCTATAACATTTGTGTTCATTCAAAGTTTTATTTAGTTTGGTAAATTGTGAAACATCTATTGACTTGACATGCATAATTCACTGAGATCATTTTTTAACCATGTTTTTAAAATCTGCATGTTTTAATTCAGCTGTCACCAAAAAGCAAAAAATCACAACCAATTTTAAATTTTCAGGATATTTAATACCAAACAAATGTATTTACTATAACATTTCAGGAAAAAAAAATACAAGTAATTTGAATAAATGTTTATATAATTGAATTTTTATTCCAATGTGAGAGGCATTATGAAAACCCAATGCTATCAGCTGTAGATATGATGAAACATCAGCTTCTCAATCATCTACTTATGTGATTAGAATAGGCCCACTAGAGATATACTAATACACGGCAAAAGAGTAAAAACATTATGAGAGTATTCGACATCTCTACGTACCCTCCGCTGTTTGCTTGCTGTAATTTCTCTTAACAGTTTCACCGTTTGTCACATTTGTCATACAGGTCAGACATTTTTCAAAGTCAATGGCTTCAAGCCCTAACAGATTCTGGGGAAAAAATGTTTAAATTCTTTTAATTAGTAATATTTTTAGTGGTATTTATTTTAATATTGTTTTTATATGTATAATTTTTTAATTAATTGCAACTTCAATTTCTTTCTAAAATATTTACTGAGCTCAGTTAATAGTGAGTTAATCAATTTCTATTTAAGATGTAAGAAAACAGCTGTTGTTTGTTTGTTTTAAATTAAATAACGGCTAACATTCAGTTTGAACTATACTTTAAAATGCAGTGTCTTACTGAACCTTTCCCCCACCTTACCTTGGAGTGTGATGCCATTTATGGACTAACACTTAGGCTGTTGTTGATTTTTATTTCGTTAAAATTTAGTGTATAGCTAAACTTACTGCTGCTGTCTTGAATGATCCATCCCTGTCTGACAAACTAACGCTGTCATCCTCTTGAACTGAGAAATCGATATTTCCTAGATGGAGAACACTGGCTATAACTGAAAACATATCCTCTTGCTCCTGTGTTTCAGAACACAATATAAACTTTAGGGCTATTAACTGACTGTTGTGAATTAAATGGCTAAATTTTTTTTTCATATATTATATATAAGTCCAAGAAGTTACAACAAGATAAATAAAAATGTCAAATAATTTTTACTAAGTAAGTAAATTGAATTAATTGCAAATATGTTAATTTAAAATTTATAAATAATGATTAAAAATACAATTTTCTGATACATTATAATCATTTAACTATATCTACACGTTTAACTAATGAAAACAAAATATCTCACTGAATCAGTGAAGCCAACTAAATCCATTGCATTTATCAAAGTTTCAAGCTTATAGGCATCTGAGTGTTCAGAAACACTATTTTTCTGTAATTGATTCAACAGATACCTAAAAAAAATACCAGGAAATTATGAAGGCATGTCTTAAATTTAATTTAAGGCTGTTTTTAGTAGGTGATGTATAAACATCAGTATTTTACTGTCAAGCAGTAGGGCTTACAGTTCTTCTTTCAGGTGACTATCTAAAGTTTAGATACTGAAACTCTAAAAAGAAAATAAATAAGTTTGTAGAATATAGGCTGTTTTAACCTTAAGTTAAATATAATAGCATTTATTTAAACTTTTTTCATTAACAAGTTTTAATCTGTCACAAAAAACAAATATCTGACCTATAACTGTTGCAGCTACCTAAGTTTAATTTTTTGTTCATTTTAGAAGAGAAGAGATAGTAGAAAATGTGGAAGTTTTTTTCTCCAGGGTTCTGCCTGACCACTCGCGATTTTTCCAAAAGATATTCGGAAATTTTTCCACTGGCCACTAAATAAAGTAATAAAAAAGAAAATTAATTATATAATTATATTCAATTTCTGTTGTAAAATAATAACACCATGTTGTTGTTTTTTTTTAATTCTTAAAATTTTAAACTGCTGAGCTTACACTGTCCATGGTTGAACCTGAGCTGAATGTACTTCCCAAATCTGCTGGAATTGTCATTGAGATTTGTTTGAGCATTCCCAAAGGCCTCCAGCAATGGGTTGACCTGGTGATTTAAAATATCATAATAATTTTAACATTCAATGATGAATTAAATATGTAATTGTCCCTATTGGCCGTTGTTATATTTAATTACTGAAGGACAACAGTGACTTATCTCACACTAAATGGTAGTCAATGTTATATTTAGTTAGTTAATTTATATTTCGTGTTCAGCACTTAATAATATTTACAAAAACGCAATGTAGAAACTACTTTCCACACCTGTAAAATCTGTTGCTCCAATTGTGTGTTTCCTCTGCACAGTTCCACCAGCTGTTTGATGATGAATTTGGTGCTTTCTGTTTTACCAGCCCCACTCTCCCCACTGAAATATTTATAGCAAATGTTTGATAAGTTTGGTGTTTTCTGTATTAACAGCAACACTCTCCCCACTGAAATATTTATAGCAAATGTTTCTTAAGTTTGGTGTTTTCTGTTTTACCAGCTCCCCACCCATCCCCTCTCCCCACTGAAATATTTTTTGCAGAATGCTAACTATATCTTTCATAAGCTATAAAATACATCCAAATATTTACAGAAAAAGATGTAAATAACAAAAACTCTTTTAGTTGTGGTCGATAAATGATTTTTGTTAAGATGATCACTCAGAAAGTGAAGCATTTACATTACTAATAGAAGAAAGTCACAGACTCAATTGAAATATACTATTAATAAATTACAAATATTTCTTAATAGTATATTTTATTTGAAAATAAATTGATATAACACATGGTTGAGATTTAAGAACAAGAAGTGCAATCCAATATTATATCAGGGATATTTTCTTCGTGTACCAATACAAGAGTTACTTTATTCAAATTTATTCAATAACGGTAACAACTGTAGTAAAGGATAGTGTTAGTATTAACTTTTTAGTAAGTGCCTAGGATAGGAATATGTCCAGGGTAATGATAAAATATTTAAAATATCTTTAATAAAGCGCTCAACTAACAGTTACCTGATTAAAATACACTGATTGCTTTCAGTGCTCTAAGGTGTAGGCCTACCTTTAAACACCTAACTTATAATAATGATAAGACTTACCTGATTAAAATACACTGATTGCCTTCAGTGCTCTAAGTTGTAGGCCTACCTTTAAACACCTAACTTATAATAATGTTAAGACTTACCTGATTAAAATACACTGAGTGCCTTGTGGCTTCAGTGCTCTAACTCTAAGTTGTAGGCCTACCTTTAAACACCTAACTTGTAATAATGTTAAGACTTACCTGATTAAAATACACTGATTGCCTGGAGGCTAAGACTTACCTGATTAAAATACACTGATTGCCTGGAGGCTTCAGTGCTCTAACTCTAAGTTGTAGGCCTACCTTTAAACACCTAACTTGTAATAATGTTAAGACTTACCTGATTAAAATACACTGATTGCCTGGAGGCTTCAGTGCTCTAAGATATAGGCCTACCTTTTAATACCTCTTTAATACTGTTAAGACTTACCTGATTAAAATACACTGATTGCCTTCAGTGCTCTAAGTTGTAGGCCCACCTTTAAAACCTAACTTGTAATACTATTAAGACGTACCTGATTAAAATACACTGATTGCCTGGAGGCTTCCCACCACGTCCCAGCAGTGCTTGGTATGTGGCATCAGCCACAGCATAGATGTGGGGAGGGTGGGAACTTTTTTTTATATTCTTGTACCTCTGACTGTCCTGTAGGAAATAATGTATTTACTTTCATTCTGCAGCCTTATTTTCAACTGATAGAAACCATGCAGGTAATGCAGTCTTAAATTAGAAATTACTTAAATACTGTATGCTTAAGTAAACTAGGCTAATAAAGATTCAATATTAAAATTCAAATACAAAATATATTGTGTTTATGTAATAAGATTCTGATTTAATTAAAAGTTATTTTAAAAAATTTTTATGTGAGTTTTAATTTCCATGATTAAAATGCTTGTATCAATTGTATCAACTGCCTAAAATCCTGGTAGTCAGATGAAGGTACTATCTATAATAGAGGTTGGTATAAATTATTGCTTCTGGCAAAGTCAAAAATCAAATTATACATATAACTATAGTATACTAGCATCTGAGTTGACACTGATCGGACATATCAACCTGTTTTAGTCATTGTTCTGTCCAGAATTTAGCATTAAGTATAGGCCTATCAGGTAATATCCAAAATACATACTGTTTTCCCATATATGCCTAGATGCACAAATGGATTCACTGCTAAAAGAATATCTCCAACATATGTCTGTAATTCAATAGAAAAAATAACATTAGGCCCTATAGACCAACTTATAAGTTATTGTACTGTAACATTTAGATATAAAGTTGTCATTCTATATAATAATAGGCTACAGACCAATAATTAGTAAACTGAAATAAGAAGAGCATCTACACATTGAATCATACTATTTTTACCTATTTGTACCACCCACATCCTATTGTAACAAATTTTTTCAAGGATTAGATTCCATCTAACATCTTTCGAATTAATTTAGTTGTTTCCCTTGTGTTAAAGGGATATAACCATTATAAATAACCTACAGTTAACTAAGTGGGCAGGAATTTGCCAAAAAAAATTAATACTAAACAAAAACATAGTGAATCCTACTGAACTCCAAATAGATCTAGATTCTAGATCGATGTACCTGGACAAAGGTAAGTAAGATATTTGGCTAATTTGCAGCCTCTGAAAGATAACTGCTAAAATAAAGTTTAAAATCTAACTTTAGTTGATAAAATTCCAAGAATGAAGGTGCGACTAACCTCCCCCCCCCTACACACATACAAACCGTATCTACTACTGTATCTAGATCTAGATCTACAGTCTTTTGTTATTTTGTATTGAGTATAGATCTACCATTCCCCCCCCCCCCTCATTACAAAATGGGGGCCTAAGCCTGAACACGATTTTTAACACCTAGAGTCTACTAGCTAGACGATGATAATGATCAGGGGTCTCCAAACTACGGCCCGCGGGCCGGATGCGGCCCGCGAAGTCCTCTCATCCGGCCCGCGGAGATTTTTTTGTCCAAGGAAAAATCGTTTGTTAGTGATGGCTGAGGAACTTTGCCCAGAAAAATCAAAGACATACCTGGAAGAAACTGGCCCCCGAACTGAAATTTGATAGTTAATGCGGCCCTCGGACTAAAAAGTTTGGAGACCCCTGATAATGATAGTAGATTTAGATCTAGATCTAAATATAGAATCTAGATCTAGATCTGGATCAAATTTCTGGGTGATTCGGTCAACACTTATTAAAATAATTAAATCATCAAATTTCAAATCATTACTCTTTTACTGTAACTAGATCTACCTCGACTCTGAAAAATTAATTAGGGAATCTACTCTAGTATACTAAGTATAGATCTTCTAGATTATATCTAGACTAGATTCTAGATCTAGATGTCTAGATCTACCTGTGTTTGCTTTTGTTTTAAAAAATAGATTTATATTTTGCATGCGGGAGTAACTTCATTAAATTTGCATGCTTAGGTAAATTTACATACTTTTTTCTTTTCTCATTTTAAGTTTTATTGAATTATATAATAATTAATAATTATAAAATTGATAGATCTATAGTCTATACTATACTCTATTTAGCATGTTTAGGTCTTCCTTTTCCTAGTACTGTCGTAGAGTCTACTTTTTTTTTTAGAATCTTACATAAATCTTATTTTGCTGATATCTTTTAGCGATCTCCTCCAGCAAAATATTTTCATCCAGACTGGCAAGTGTTGCCAGGTCTTCGACGTCACCAACTGGTAACCTGTCCATTGCTGTTTTCTGACAGAAAAAAATATAAAATGGTTTATCTTTAACAAATATATTGTTAGAAAAGTAAACAAACATGCACATGAAACATTAAACTATAATAATATTATTAATAAGGAGCGCAATAATGGCTTAGTAAAGTATGACTTCAATTCAACTTGTAACTAACTAAAAATATTCTTTTTTTCACAATTAATATTTAAGTATTCGAATAATTTTTATTTAACACAGTTGAAATAGATCCTTGAAAGTAAATGCAGACTTTTTCACGCGAAAAAAAAAGTCCAAACGAAGATTTCAGAGGACGTGGAACTAGTGACAAGCTCGACTGCCGAGCGTACGTCACAGGCTTGGGTATCACGATGTCTGGCCCGTCTCCCTCGTTATATACAAACAGCGGGGGGAGGGGACAGTAGGGGTGGGAAGTTTGGATGGAACGTCTGTCGGCAAGGGGCTGTATCGAGAAACGCGGGCGGGAATAGGGTGTCTGCAGAAACAAGATTTGCATTTCTGTTGGGTATTTTTTTTATTGATGCTAGTATTAAAAATCTTCATTACATTTAAATGTATTTTGGTGTATTAAACATCTCCGTTAGATGTAAACTAAAATAGGTAAATGCGAGGTATGTTTATGTCCAGCGTTTCCAGACTTTTTTCTCTGGGGGGGGGGGGGGGGGGGGGCGGACGGACTAAAATTTCCGGGGGGGGGGGAGGGGGGCGGACACTTTTAAAAGTATATATTTTCTATATAAATTCTATCTGGTCTGTGGGAGGGCGGTAGACCTTTTTCGGGGAGGCTCTGCCACCCCCCCCCCCCCGAAGAGATGGCTGGAAGAAACTCTGTTTATGTCACTGAAGACAGGAACATAGTTCTTGTGTGAGGATTAGAACCCCCCCCCCCCCAGGGTCTCAAAAATGATACTTGTCCCACGATTAGTTACAGCTACGGACAGCGCTACCGTACGTCGCATTAGGGGTCATCCATTAACGACGTCACGTTTTTTTTTTATTGCTGTTGTTTGTTTGTTTTTACAATTTTTAACCTTTCCCTCCCCTTGTCACACACTGTCAAACAAAAAACAGACCCCCCCCTTCTCTAAAAATGACGTCACATCCAAGACTACAATACCCCTCTAAATTGCAATTTTTGGTTTTCAAAACATTTATTACTTTCTCCAACATTGACTAAGCTCGGTCAAGATTTAGTATATCAGTCAAATTATATTACAATTTACAAATCCGTATTTTTTTTAAAAACACGAAACGATAAAATTCAGTTTCTAAAGTTACTTTTTTAAAATGCAAAAGCTTCGTCACACTCTCTAAATCCCTCCCCTTCCTCGTCACACATCGTCACGAAAGTCTTGCAACTACATACACCCATACATCCCCACCCTTGCCTAATTCCTGTCTATGCCACACTGCTGGTTGTAATCCCTATCAAATGATAGACACAATTCTCCTCCATGTGACCGTATTCTACAGTACATCAAGCGTGACGTCTGAAGACAAAAATGCCTTGTCTGGAGAGCATGTGCTAAACTTCTTAGGATAAAAGCATACCACGGCGTCACGGTGACACCTGTTTGCCATATAGGGCGTGCATTTTATTTTATTTATATTTTTGTCATAGCCACTGCATATATTCCCGGTTAAAAGTAGCCCGGAGAAAAAGGCTTGCGATTTAAAAAAAAAAAAAAGGTTCTGTCAAAAATTACCTTATTTTAATGTCTTCCGCGCTACAAACGATATATAAAATCAGAAATGTGTTGGACACCAGGGGTAGGAGGGGAGAGTCGGTTGGGGGAGGGGTTGTGCTGAGGAATGCAGGCGGGGATGGGGAGTATGCAGAATGAGATTTGTTATCTTTAGTTATTTAGTTACTTTTTAAATAAATATTTATTTCTTTATTTTAAGTTCTGAAATAAGTGTAGGAAATATAACCCATGGGATATAGCGATTTTGTGGATAGGCGATCAGAAAGAAGATTGCAAACTATTTAAAAAAGTGTGTTTTTCAAAGAAATTTTTTGTGATTTTAACTTTGGCCTTACACTTGATTTTTTTTTTTTTTTTTTTTTTGCTACCTAAATTTGTGTAATCAATATAAAGGGGCTAGAAATAATTAAAATCTCGGATTAATTTGCTGATCCATTTCAACACATTCTCAAACAGAAGCAGAAAAGAAATTCAAAATAAATGCCCCCCCCCACACACACACACGCCCACACACACCATATACAAATTCACACACCCTGTTAATTGGTTCCGCAACAAAAAGTTTCCCGATAAAAAGGGGCTTCAGTCAAAAGGGCTCCAATAAAATTGTGCCATTGATCAAGCTTGATTTAAAAAAAAAAACTGGTGTTAATCATTGCGTAACTTGCGTCAAGCTGGTGATATTTATTGCTAGTTTTGCTCATTCAAAGTGGGCAGAAATCAAAGGGGTGGTGGGGATGTCGCAACAGTCTTAATTATTTAAAATCCCTCTATACATACCACCGAAATTCACATTCAAAGAAAGAAAAATGCACATTGTAAAAAGAATACAAACTTGATCTCATGACTTGACTAAAATTAATGCAGATTTAAAATCTCAAGGAAACATACCTTTCAAGAAAGTGCATACACACGTACAAGCATAAGCAAAAGTGTAGTTTCCAGTTTTCTGTCAGATGATACAAGCCACATAGATCCAGAGGCGTAGCGAGGGGGGGGGGCGGAGGGTGCGGACCGCACCGGGTGACACCATTTAGGGGGGTGACACCAAGGCAAAAAATTGTAAAATATATAGAGAAAAACTTGAGGGGGGGGGGTGCAAATCGAAAGTTCGAGGGGGGGTGCAAATCGAAAGTTTGAAAGGGTCGCTACGCCTCTGGGGGGGTGACACCCGACCTCGCTACGCCACTACATAGATCTACACCTTTTTTTTCTAGTCACACAGACATGAAAGTATTCAGTTTTTCTTTGGCTGATAAACAGTGTTTCTTTCAGACATTTTTCTCAGGGGGTGGGGGAGGCACTATAAACTCTCGGGGGTGGGGGGGCGGACTAAATTTTCCGGGGGGGGGGGGCACGGACACTGGTAAAAGTATATATTTTCAATACTATTTGTTCGGGTGGGACTGTGTAGTCGGATATTAGAGCATACGACTGCTAATCCGAAATCTCAGGTTCGAATACCAGGTTCATACCCGTAAAACTTCACGGAGTCCACCCAGATTGTGTATCAAACTATATTGTTTTTAAATTACTTTTTAAAAAAAGCCGAGATCACCTAGCAATTATTAGTTAATATTTAAAAAATCCAATTGTACTGATGTGTTATAATACTCTTTTTAGGCATATATATCGCGGTTTACCAACATTATGCATTGCGTAACTACCTTTGAGTTGAGGGTGGAGGTTGGTCCATGTAGGTTTATAGTTTTAACCTCTCCCTCACCACGAAAATATTTTTATGTATATATATATATATATATATATATACATATAAATAAAGTGTAACATTTTTCTTATGGGGGCGGGGTCTTTTTCAAGATAATCACAAATGTTAGTGTTGTTGTATCGTTAGATTTGATACGTGGAACAGATGCCATTAAAAACATTATTCTATTTTTAGTAACAAGAGAATCTTCATTCAAGTTAATTTAACTATGAAAGAATTAACCAACGTAGGATTCAGCATATACCCACCACTATTATTATTGCTAAGACATTTGTCCATGTGTTAAAACATCAGTACATTTCCTTTAATCCCCTTTTTTCAGTTCTTTCAGGCCACGATTACAATATCACAAGTAGCTCAAACCCAAACACGTCTCAATGAGGGAAAAGTATTCTGACCTTTAACCCCAAAATGAAAACAAACTTGACACACCTTTCATAACCTGCTCGCTGGTTGGTTCGGCTGCGGTCCACGGTAACTAACATACACACACAGTGAAAGATACAGGAAATAGCCCTACACACTCAGACTGTATTACCGTATTTATTCAAGCACCAGTGTTTCGTAATGTTAATGCCGGAAATCCACCTTTAATCCATAACAAATCTATATTAAATTCGGCCACGGATGTAACAACTAACAACGAATCGTCATGATGTTATGAACCAGCTGATAATATATTAACACATTGCTAATGAACAACACGACCTAACCGGAAAAAAGCGTGTGTTATTTATAAAGTAGTGTGTCTGGTAGAGCTAGATCGTGACAACTTGGTTTTGGTTGAGTTTTTTACTTCAGTTTCGTGTTTTTAAGTGCTGACGCAGTTTAGATTTCGATAACAATAGTAATACATGTAGTCAATTCGATTTAAAATCGTGCAGTTAATCCAAAAGTAGTGGTCGAAAATAGGTTTTATACATATCTATAGTACACATATGTATATACTTATACCTATATATATATATATATATATATATATATATATATATATATATATATATATATATATATATATATATAAACCAATATGTATACCAATGTGTATACCAATATATATATATATATATATATATATATATATATATATATATATATATATATATATATATATATATATATATATATATATATATATATATATATATATATAAAGAGAGTGCAAGAGGCTACATAAATAGAGAGAATGTATACATGCATTGACCTACCTACAAATGCAGGCGCAAAGTAATATATTATTATTATTATGTAATTTAATGTAAAAAAGAAACATTAATGTACACTGCGACCGAAGAATTACATCTATGCTGTGAGGATGGGGGGGGGGGGGGAGGTTCTTATACAGGGGTTAACACACAATATTATATTATAAAGTGGATAACACACATAGCAATTTTGTAAAGTGGATATCACTTATTGAACTGCATTATAAAGTGTGAAGGCAGATACAGCACAGTTTTATTAAGTGGATATCACTGTATTATACAGTGCATATCATTTAAAAAAAACCCAGCATTTAAGCCTGCCCAGAGCAGTTTATTTCCCCCTTGTCTAATAATGTAACTTGATTCAGCGATCAATCATCGTCGATCAGCGAGCTACGTTTGCTTGTCGCCACTGATCTTTTATGCACACAAGACATCTTCTCTTTGTTAGAAACTCTATTTTTTAATGCTTGATTTGAAAGCGAAAACATTTAATGATATCGAGGTTTTAGTCCACGTAAACACGGGTAATACGTGTCTATGAGTGCATCTAATTTTGATTTAGTATGCAGCTAATTTTGATTTAGTGTGCAGCTAATGTTGATTTAGTGTGCAGTTAATGTTGATTTAGTGTGCAGCTAATGTTGATTTAGTGTGCATTTAATGTTGATTTAGTGTGCAGCTAATGTTGATTTAGTGTGCAGCTAATTTTGATTTAGTGTGCAGCTAATGTTGATTTAGTGTGCTGCTAATGTTGATTTAGTGTGCAGCTTATGTTTACGTGTGCAGCTATATTGTTTACATGTGCATCTAATTTTGATTTAGTGTGCAGCTTATGTTTACGTGTGCAGCTAATTTTATTTACATGTGCATCTAATTTTGATTTAGTGTGCAATTAATTTCGTTTACGTGTGCATCTAATTTTGCTTACCCGTGCCGCTAATTTTGATGGGTAAACAATGCCTACCCTCTTTCCCTATCCCTCACCCCCCCCCACCCACCACCCCCACCCCACTACCTCCACAACACCCACCTATACATCTCACCAGTTAAGCAACAGAAAATATTTCAAAACATAACTGCGTGTTAAGTCGGTGAAAAAACTTTATGCACCAACTCAAGGGGGGGGGGGAGAGATGCCTGAAATAAACTTGGGTCGGGTTCCGTATGGAGATTGAATCTACACTTTACTCCTGCTTATGCCAGTCAAGCGTGCAATTCGCCAACCAGGCATGAACTTCTGCACTAGGCAAGTTGAGAGCATTGTTTCTTCCAGACCTTTTTCTCAGGGGGGGGGGGGCTCTTGAAATTCTTAAGTGGGGGGCGGACTAAAATTTCAGGGGGAGGGGAGGCGGATACTGTTAAAAGTATATATTATCTATATAAATTCCATTTCGTTCGGGAGGGGGGGGGGGCGCAGAGATGCCTGGAAGAAACATTGCAGTAGAGATGGGGACAGGAGGGTGAAACCTAAACCTGGTTAATAATGCCTACTCTTTTTCCTTATCCCTGAACCCCCCCCCCCCTTCTCTTCCCTCTAAAAAATACCGACAATAAAGCTTATAGTTGTAGTAATAAATACAGTCATTAAAATTCTTTTACGTTTGGTTATTCTAAAAATGTATCGATTCCCACGGTATTTATTTTATAGGCCTATAGTCTAGCCCAGTTATACCCTCCTCATCGTTAATGTATATGAGCCGTCACTGGGCGGTTTCGAAATTTCAATTTCGGAGTGAACGAAACAAACTTACATTTTAAATATAACAACAACAAAATTTACCTTAAGTGTTGTTACAGTTTTGTATTTTTGATAGAACGATAGCCACGTTTTTTTTTTAAATTTGTGTGTCTTGTTACAACATGGGATTGGCTGGAATCATAATACGGCATTTGATATCGGAGAATCAGACTCGGCTGACACAGCGGGCCCCAAAAAGTGTATATTATTTTATATTTATATTATTTTATATTACATAGCACGAAAATAAGACAATTTTTACATACCCATACACGATACTAATCTCTTGCATGGATAATTATACAACTTTCGTTGAAAACACTAGCCGCTACCCATAGTTATGCTATTTTGTAAATAAACTAGAAGAATTAAATCTTTTTTTTTTCAAAAGGGCATTGTACACATTCACTTCGAATGATGGTAAACATTTTAAACAAGCGTAAATATGGAGGGTCATCGTATTGTCTTGATCACTTAGCCATTAATGAAAGCAGAAATATTTCAAATAATCTAAAACAATATACATATAGACCCTATATATAGGCCTTATATATATATATATATATATATATATATATATATATATATATATATATATATATATATATATGTATATATATATATATGTATATATATATATATATATATATATATATATATATATATATATATATATATATATATATATATATGCATATATTGTTATATATTATATTTCTCTACCAGATCTTGTATAAAGCAATACAAGAGAAATGAGGAAACTTTATCGTACTCCCTTGTGTTACACAACAAGTTCTCGATCATATTACAAACATAATTAGAGTTAATCAGAGCGTGTCATATTATGGCCTATTTTTAACCAAGGGCCCAGCGCAAGGTAAATCCATCAACCTCATAATTACAAATTCTACAACATATTTTTTAAATTTTTAAAAAACACATTTACCTCCATTTCTTTTGAGAAGTAATCTTCAACATACGAAGACAAAAAAAGCGTGTTTTCAGTCAAACTTCAACCATATCAACATGTTTCCTCTGTCCCATTCATGACGTTATCAGCTGTGTATTTGATCACCAATGCCCTGTTTTCATTGAGGTTTTTGACTTGATTTAGATCCGCCAGAATTACCTGATGTTTGACGTGGTTTTATCTTCCTTGAAAAAAAAATGTACAGAGAGAATCGTGCTAGGCTCTGGTTGTTAGTTAAATAAAACACTTCTCAGTTCTATACATTTGTATTGATTTTTGAAGTGTTGTATCACAAAATAAATATACGCTCTTTACATACCTCTATATATAGGTATATATATATAGGTATATATAAACCTTCATATAAGTATGTAACACGCCTATGTATAGCAGTGGCGTAGCGAGGGGGGGGGCATATGTCCCCGGGCGCCGATCTTAGGGGGCGCCAAAATGGGTTGGAAAAATAAATTGAAAGGTTGAGAGGGGTGCAAATCGAACGTTTGAGGGGGGTGCAAATCGAAATCTCGAGGGGGTGGGGTGCAAATCGAAAGTTTGAGGGGGGTGCAAATCGAAATCTTGAGGGGCGGGGGGTGCAAATAGAAAAGTTTGTCCCCGGGCGCCGGGAAGGGTCGCTACGCCTCTGATGTATAGGTGTAAACGTAAATGAAAGAATATATATATATATAGGTCTAAATATAGATTAATATACGTCAATTATAGATATTATACTAGCCGTCCCGGCCAGGCCCTGCTCTGGCTTCTGTGAAAAACCTTTCTGTTAAAGACCATTACCTGTGTGTTTAGTAATCATCATAAACCCGGCATTGCACACCCAAACCAAAACAACAAAACGCAAACATAAAGCTAACACAATTACAAATACAAACGAAAACAAAAACCTAACAACTAACCCAACCACAACCACAAACACCAATACGAACACAAAGAAAAAAAAACGAAAAAACAAACGAAAACAAACCAAATACAAACGCAAAACCAACCACAAACACAAATACAAACACAAACGCAAAGAAGATAAAACACAAACGAAAACGAAAAAAGAAAGAACAAAAACGAACCAAATCAAAACGCAACCACTAACGCAAACCCAACCTAAACACAAAGAAAACACTAACGCGAACATAAACGCACAGTGCTCAGAGTCTAGCCCGGGGCGGAATCGCCTGTTTCAGCTTAATAAACGACTATAGTACCCCAACTTATTCATAGTCTTTTGCACTCACTTTAATGAACGTAGGCGCGAAACCGAACACGGGAGGCCCGGGACCCCAAATAGCACCCTGTCTGGGCGCCAGAGGACGCACCATGACGTCACCGCCTGATTGAACTTATTAAACTACTATAGTACATAACTTATTCATAGTCTTTTGAACTCACGCGAACGTATATACCATAGCGTACACCGGAAGGCCCGGGGCGCCAAATAGCACCCTGTCGGGGTGCCGGAGGACGCCCGGATTTGATTCACTTAAAGACTAAAGTAACCTTTCTTACCCATAGTCTATCGCACTGTTAAAAACAAAACTATGCAGCATAGCGCTCACATGATAGCCCAGGGTGCCAAATCGAACCGTGCAAGGGCGCCGGCGGACGCGCCTGTTTCAATTTAGTGAACAAAAATGATAATACTCCAAGCTTATCCGTAAATGGAAAGAAATAAACATATAGGATTTGTAGGACCTGGCTTATTAAATGTTATTGATTTAAAAAAAAAAATATTGAACAGTATGTTCAGTGTATAGAATAAATAAAAGGCAGTGTTAAAAATACCTAACGACATTGCACTTAATCAATCCCCGCTAATTTTGTAATTATTTTTTTTTTCTTAACACCAAAAACAAAGTAATAAAATGTAAATTCTTTCTTCTTAAGATTTTTTTTTTATTAAAGGGAAGTAACTGTGCAGTCAATACATTTCCGACACAATTTTAGAAATTTTATAAACGTCGATACACTTTTTAAAAATTTTATGTCGCCTTCATAATTGAAAATTATTCTTCTAAGTAAATAGAATGAAAATTGTTTTTAAAGACTTTCAATGGTAATTTTTTGACTCGTAAATTTAGACTGTGAGCACGATAAAAAATCTAACACTTAAATCCATAGAACTGTCAACGACAAACTTTTTTGCCACACGTTACAGAACTGAGCTTTATATATTAGATATATATATATATATATATATATATATATATATATATATATATATATATATATATATATATATATATATATATATATATATATATATATATATATATATATATATATATATGTGTATATATATGTATATATATATGTATATATATATGTATATATATATATATATATGTACTAGCCGTCCCGGCCAGGCCCTGCTCTGGCTTCTGTGAAAAACCTTTCTGTTAAAGACCATTACCTGTGTGTTTAGTAATCATCATAAACCCGGCATTGCACACCCAAACCAAAACAACAAAACGCAAACATAAAGCTAACACAATTACAAATACAAACGAAAACAAAAACCTAACAACTAACCCAACCACAACCACAAACACCAATACGAACACAAAGAAAAAAAAACGAAAAAACAAACGAAAACAAACCAAATACAAACGCAAAACCAACCACAAACACAAATACAAACACAAACGCAAAGAAGATAAAACACAAACGAAAACGAAAAAAGAAAGAACAAAAACGAACCAAATCAAAACGCAACCACTAACGCAAACCCAACCTAAACACAAAGAAAACACTAACGCGAACATAAACGCACAGTGCTCAGAGTCTAGCCCGGGGCGGAATCGCCTGTTTCAGCTTAATAAACGACTATAGTACCCCAACTTATTCATAGTCTTTTGCACTCACTTTAATGAACGTAGGCGCGAAACCGAACACGGGAGGCCCGGGACCCCAAATAGCACCCTGTCTGGGCGCCAGAGGACGCACCATGACGTCACCGCCTGATTGAACTTATTAAACTACTATAGTACATAACTTATTCATAGTCTTTTGAACTCACGCGAACGTATATACCATAGCGTACACCGGAAGGCCCGGGGCGCCAAATAGCACCCTGTCGGGGTGCCGGAGGACGCCCGGATTTGATTCACTTAAAGACTAAAGTAACCTTTCTTACCCATAGTCTATCGCACTGTTAAAAACAAAACTATGCAGCATAGCGCTCACATGATAGCCCAGGGTGCCAAATCGAACCGTGCAAGGGCGCCGGCGGACGCGCCTGTTTCAATTTAGTGAACAAAAATGATAATACTCCAAGCTTATCCGTAAATGGAAAGAAATAAACATATAGGATTTGTAGGACCTGGCTTATTAAATGTTATTGATTTAAAAAAAAAAAATATTGAACAGTATGTTCAGTGTATAGAATAAATAAAAGGCAGTGTTAAAAATACCTAACGACATTGCACTTAATCAATCCCCGCTAATTTTGTAATTATTTTTTTTTTCTTAACACCAAAAACAAAGTAATAAAATGTAAATTCTTTCTTCTTAAGATTTTTTTTTATTAAAGGGAAGTAACTGTGCAGTCAATACATTTCCGACACAATTTTAGAAATTTTATAAACGTCGATACACTTTTTAAAAATTTTATGTCGCCTTCATAATTGAAAATTATTCTTCTAAGTAAATAGAATGAAAATTGTTTTTAAAGACTTTCAATGGTAATTTTTTGACTCGTAAATTTAGACTGTGAGCACGATAAAAAATCTAACACTTAAATCCATAGAAGTGTCAACGACAAACTTTTTTGCCACACGTTACAGAACTGAGCTTTATATATTACTAGCCGTCCCGGCCAGGCCCTGCTCTGGCTTCTGTGAAAAACCTTTCTGTTAAAGACCATTACCTGTGTGTTTAGTAATCATCATAAACCCGGCATTGCACACCCAAACCAAAACCAAAACAACAAAACGCAAACATAACGCTAACACAATTACAAATACAAACGAAAACAAAAACCTAACAACTAACCCAACCACAACCACAAACACCAATACGAACACAAAGAAAAAAACAAACGAAAAAGCAAACGAAAACAAACCAAATCCAAATGCAAAACCAACCACAAACCCAAAGAAAAAAACACAAACGAAAAAACAAACGAAAACAAACCAAATACAAACGCAAAACCAACCACAAACACAAATACAAACACAAACGCAAAGAAAATAAAACACAAACGAAAACGAAAAAAGAAAGAACAAAAACGAACCAAATCAAAACGCAACCACTAACGCAAACCCAACCTAAACACAAAGAAAACACTAACGCGAACATAAACGCACAGTGCTCAGAGTCTAGCCCGGGGCGGAATCGCCTGTTTCAGCTTAATAAACGACTATAGTACCCCAACTTATTCATAGTCTTTTGCACTCACTTTAATGAACGTAGGCGCGAAACCGAACACGGGAGGCCCGGGACCCCAAATAGCACCCTGTCTGGGCGCCAGAGGACGCACCATGACGTCACCGCCTGATTGAACTTAGTAAACGACTATAGTACATAACTTATTCATAGTCTTTGGAACTCACGCGAACGTAGATACCATAGCGTACACCGGAAGGCCCGGGGCGCCAAATAGCACCCTGTCGGGGTGCCGGAGGACGCCCGGATTTGATTCACTTAAAGTCTATAGTAACCTTTCTTATCCATTGTCTATCGCACTGTTCAAAACAAAATTGTGCAGCATAGCGCTCACATGATAGCCCAGGGTGCCAAATCGAACCGTGCAAGGGCGCCGGCGGACGCGCCTGTTTCAATTTAGTGAACAAAAATGATAATACTCCAAGCTTATCCGTAAATGGAAAGAAATAAACATATAGGATTTGTAGGACCTGGCTTATTAAATGTTATTGATTTAAAAAAAAAAATTATTGAACAGTATGTTCAGTGTATAGAATAAATAAAAGGCAGTGTTAAAAATACCTAACGACATTGCACTTAATCAATCCCCGCTAATTATGTAATTATTTTTTTTTTCTTAACACCAAAAACAAAGTAATAAAATGTAAATTCTTTCTTCTTAAGAATTTTTTTTATTAAAGGGAAGTAACTGTGCAGTCAATACATTTCCGACACAATTTTAGAAATTTTATAAACGTCGATACACTTTTTAAAAATGTTATGTCGTGTTCATAATTGAAAATTATTCTTCTAAGTAAATAGAATGAAAATTGTTTTTAAAAACTTTCAATGGTAATTTTTTGACTCGTAAATTTAGACTGTGAGCACGATAAAAAATCTAACACTTAAATCCATAGAACTGTCAACGACAAACTTTTTTTTTTTTGCCACACGTTACAGAACTGAGCTTTATATATTAGACTAGCCGTCCCGGCCAGGCCCTGCTCTGGCTTCTGTGAAAAACCCTTCTGTTAAAGACCATCACCTGTGTGTTTAGTAATCATCATAAACCCGGCATTGCCCACCCAAACCACAACCAACCAAAACCAAAACAACAAAACGCAAACATAACGCTAACACAATTACAAATACAAACGAAAACAAAAACTTACAACAAACCAACCACAACCACAAACACTAATACGAACACAAAGAAAAAAGCAAACGAAAACAAACCAAATCCAAACACAAAACCAACCACAAACACAAACACAAACCCAAAGAAAAAAAACAAACGAAAAAGCAAACGAAAACAAACCAAATACAAACGCAAAACCAACCACAAACCCAAAGAAAAAAAAACACAAAAGAAAAACAAACGAAAACAAACCAAATCCAAACGCAAAACCAACCTCAAACACAAATACAAACACAAACCCAATGAAAATAAAACACAAACGAAAACGAAAAAAGAAAGAACAAAAACGAACCAAATCAAAACGCAACCACTAACGCAAACCCAACCTAAACACAAAGAAAACACTAACGCGAATATAAACGCAAAGTGCTCACGGGGCTGAATCGCCTACTTCAACTTAATAAACGACTATAGTACCCCAACTTATTCATAGTCTTTTGCACTCACTTTAGTGAACGTAGGCGCGAAACCGAACACGGGAGGCCCGGGACCCCAAAAAGCACCCTGTCTGGGCGCCAGAGGACGCACCATGACGTCACCGCCTGATTGAACTTAGTTAACGCCTATAGTGCATAACTTATTTATAGTCTTTTGAACTCACGCGAACGTAGATACCATAGCGTACACCGGAAGGCCCGGGGCGCCAAATAGCACCCTGTCGGGGTGCCGGAGGACGCCCGGATTTGATTCACTTAAAGACTATAGTAACCTTTCTTATCCATAGTCTATCGCACTGTTTAAAACAAAATTATGCAGCATAGCGCTCACATGATAGCCCAGGGTGCCAAATCAAACCGTGCAGGGGCGCCGGCGGACGCGCCTGTTTCAATTTAGTGAACAAAAATGATAATACTCCAAGCTTATCCGTAAATGGAAAGAAATAAACGTATATGATTTGTAGGACCTGGCTTATTAAATGTTATTGATTTAAAAAAAAAAAAATAATTATTGAACAGTATGTTCAGTGTATAGAATAAATAAAAGGCAGTGTTAAAAATACCTAACGACATTGCACTTAATCAATCCCCGCTAATTGTGTAATTATTTTTTTTTTCTTAACACCAAAAACAAAGTAATAAAATGTTAATTCTCTCTTCTTAAGGATTTATTTTTCATTAAAGGGAAGTAACTTGCAGTCAATACATTTCCGACACAATTTTAGAAATTTTATAAACGTCGATACACTTTTTAAAAATTTTATGTCGCGTTCATAATTAAAAATTATTCTTCTAAGTAAATAGAATGAAAATTGTTTTTAAAGACTTTCAATGGTAATTTTTCGACTCGTACATTTAGACTTTGAGCACGATAAAAAATCTAACACTTAAATCCGTAGAAGTGTCAACGACAAACTTTTTTATTTTTGCCACACGTTACAGAACTGAGCTTTATATATTAGATATATATATATATATATATATATATATATATATATATATATATATATATATATATATATATATATATATGTTGGCATATAAATATATATACATATTTATGAGTGTGTACATATATGTATATACAAATACATACTATATACATATATATTATATATATATATAAATATATATATATATATATATATATATATATATATATATATATATATATATATATATATATATATATATTATATAAACTTACGTAGTGGAAATCCAGCTCTGCTATTCAGCGTACAATTAGATGTGATATAGTGTCTATATCACGCACAAATCACATCAGGTTTGAAAATTGAAAAACAACCGGTTTTAAGTGTTTATTTCACATCCACAGAGCGAGTGGAAAGAGAAGGTCCGGCTCATGCTAAATGCAACAACAGACTGACACATCGTGTGTCCGACAGGTGAACTGGTGGAGTGTCACCGTTCTATGGGACGGCCCTGACTGATGGAGTGCATGACAGAACAGGGGGAGAGTGGGGGGGAGGGGTGTGTGTAATGCACTTCGATTGTTCGGAGCTAAATGTATTTTGTAGTTAAAGAGGTTAGTCAAGGCATGAGTCATTTTTATAGTTCCGCTCCGATCTGTTCGTTCAAATACATGATTATATGTTCATTGAATAAATATAAATACACACACACACACACACACACATATATATATATATATATATATATATATATATATATATATATATATATATATATATATATATATATATATATATATATTAATAAATGTAAATATTTATGGGTTGCATGTATATATATATATAGAGAGAGATAATTATGGATTGGCCTAGCGGTAGATAGCTAGACTTCTAATCCGGAAGGCTCAAGTTCGAGTCCGGGTCCGGGTTCAAGTCATGAGACCGTCCCTGAGTCCACTCAGCTCTTATTGGTATCTAGCTCACGCTAGTGAAAATAAAGTCGGCTGGTCATAATGCTGACCACACTTCACTTGACCCATAGACATAAAAACATAAAATATATGACTCATAACTTCTAAACGCGAGAACGTGTGTTCAAACTAAAGTTGATAACAAAAAACAGCCTGTAAGTTAAATCAAAAGGCGAGCCAGTGGCAACAGTGTATGCGAACTGTATGCTGCAATGCTCTCGTCCTGTTGAGATGTTTGTCAGGCCGGGTCTATTTAAGCGACACTTGAGACAATCATTTAACACTTACAAATCGGCGACACTTAAAAATTGTGTTTGTTTTGCTTTAGTGCATCAGATAACATATTTTGTGCGTGTTTGACTTCGATAGCGTGAGAGTGATTTAGCGAAGGAAAGAGACATGTAATGCGAAATAATGTGTGTTTTTAAGTGACTGAAATAAGAAATATACATTCCAATGAATAGATGGTTCCGATATTGAGCCTCCTTTGGTGTCCCATAAAGTAGTCATTTTACTTTTTAAAGCCAAATTTGCCAAAGTCCTTCACATCTAAATGACGTTACCATGCTTCACCCATTACCGACCCTTCCCCCCCCCCCCCCCCCCCCCCCCCACTCTCCTAAATTTACACAAACGTGAAAGGAAATCAACGTTTACTATATAGTTTGTATGATACACAAATTGTATTCATGTAATTTTAAATGTTATAATTATAAATTTTATTTACCCCTCTCCACCTCACAAAGATTAAAAATCAGAATCTTCACACTGTTCAAAACGTATGACGTCAATTTAGACTATCCCATTTAGATGTAAGTCATTATAAGACTCATGATGAGGAAGGTATTTGTAAAAGACATTTAGAGAGAATGGGAAAGTTCAGATCTTTAAAAAGATACTTTATTAAAATACATTCTAAGATATTTTAGATTTTTTAAATTGGTTTAGTGTAATGGTTTCCCGTGTTTGTTTTATTTCTTCTTTTTTTTTTTTTGAAAAAAAAAGTTGTATTTATATTATTAATTTGGAATAAAATTCCTTTTTATAGCTATGCCATTTTTTAGTATCCTTATTTAAATAATAATGAAGAGATAGCTTTTTAATTTGTTAAGAACAAACCTATTTCAATGGGGTCATCCATAAATGACGTCACACTCGTAGGGGGGAGGGGGGGGGGGGTCCGTAATTTTGTGACGATGTGTGATGAGGGGGAGGGGGGGGGGGGGGGTCAGATGTTGCGACGTCACATTTTTGCATTATAAAAAAGCAATGTTAGAAAACGAATTTTAGACGTTATTTCGCGTTTTAGATAACTGTTTTAATAAATTGTAATAGTTTAGACAAGATTTTAGAAAAATATCGATGTTTTAAAAAACTTCAACTGCAATTTTGAGGGGGGGTTGTAGGTTGAGGTGTGACGTCATTTTAGGGGGGGGGGTCTGGCTTTTTGTGACGAAGTGTGACGGAGGGGAGGGGGGAGGTAAAAATCGTCAAAAAAAGCGTGACGTCATTTATGGATGACCCCAATGGGCTTTATGGGCACCCGTATCACACTATTTAAAGAAGAGCAGTAAGTCATAGAATTATTTTGAAGGTTTGTCTATCTTTAACACTACAGTTCATTTAGTTTTGGTATGGTAGTTCCGTCCCCTGGATGTGTACCTGATTGTGAAACAGTGCGCATTGTTGATAAATACTAAATACTAAATGTTAGCCCTGACCCCCTCAGACCGACCCCTGGCAATTAGACCCCCAGATAAACACAACCCATCCACGGAGGCTCATAATGAAACAACCCCCTGTCCTTATGTGCAACGACAACTGGGAATTTGACTTATTGTCCATTCAATGTATCGTTAGCCATTGGACATCTTGCTGTGTTTTAGTGTAGACCAGTAGTTCTTAACCTGTTTGGAGGCGCCCAGTGTTTCTTCCAGACTTTTTTCTCCCTGGGGGGGGGGGGGGCACTTGAAATTTCGGAGGGGGGGTAAGCTTTATTCGGGGGGGGGGGTGTGGACACTGTTAAAAGTATATATTTTCTATATAAATTTCATGTACCCCCCTCCCGAAGGGATGCCTGAAAGAAACTCTGGAGGTGCCGAACCCCACCAGTTTCTTATGCGCATTTATCGAACCCTTCTTAATAGTTTTATCGTCCACACTGACAAAATCCGTTAGGGAATCATATGATATGGGGTGTGTGTCTTGACCTAAGCTGAACCGCTGAAACTGACTCACTGAACCCCATGGGGTTCGATTGAACCCAGGCTAAGAACCACTTGTGTAGACTAAGTGAATCGGTCGTGTTTAGAACACAATCAGAATCGAACCTGACACTTTGTGAAGGATTTTAGATGGGGTTCCCTCCCCCCTCTCCGTTTACATCCCCCCGTTTACACCCCCCCCCCTCTCTCACAATAGCACCCCCTCTCCGTTTACACCCCCCCCCCTCCCAATACCACCCCATATCCATTTACGTAACACCTGACCGATTTTCTCGGTCATTGTGATGAAAGGAAATAAAAATAAAATGTTTTGAGGCGACCCATCCACGAATGCATGAAACAGGTGCATGCACCGTAAATTAAACGGATCGTAGCAAGGCAACGTAAGACAAAACGACACGAGAAAATGCAAGAAATGAGAACTGTTTTCCTTTTAATAAAATAATTGTATGCAATGCTAAATATTTCATGTATTTTAATGTTTTAACAGGCAACAACACAACTAGCTCTGGCTCGAATAGAGTGAACTGTGTTGGAGGAAATCTATTTAACGTTAAAAAAAAAGAGGAATAAGAAACAACCATCAGCAGAAATAAATGACCGTCTGTGAAAGGGGGGAGGGGGGTCTTTATTCTAATAAGTCCAGTTATGTTCGAAATATCTATAAATATCACACAGACGATAAACTGAAATGTGATTTGCATATACATTATGTATGCCCAAATACGCCGATATTATGGATGGGTGACCCTTTTGTCTGGAGTCCTAACGTCTGGGTCACGTCTGGGTCACAAACACTTGAGAGGGGGGGGGGGCGAAATTGTCTTGGACTTGTTTATCGGGAGCCGCATTGATAAAGGGGGGGGGGGGGGGTGGTGGTGTTGCATGTCATTGGATTACCTGGGCGACATTTTAAAAAAGTAATGGTTTTGATACGTACTTGATCCAACGCCCCAGGAGTTAGGGCGTCACGCTTATCTGATCAATCAGGTCAGGCTAGGGGTAGTGTTTCATTTTTAAATGGCAGGGGTGTATTAATATACACTGAGCTGGAAAAAAACTATATAAATATATGTATATATATATATATATATATATATATATATATAATATATATATATATATATATATATATATATATATATATATATATATATATATATATATATATATATATATATGTGTGTGTGTGTGCGTGTTTTATGTATGTATATATATATATATATATATATATATATATATATATATATAATATATATATATATATATATATATTATATATATATATATATAATATATATATATAATATGTGTGTGTATATAATATATATATATATATATATATATTATATATATATATTTGTGTGTATATATATATATATATATATATATATATATATATATATATATATATATATATATATATATATATATATATATTATGTATATATATGTATATATATATATATATATAATATATATATATATATATATATATATATATATATATATATATATATATATATATATAAGGTGGTAGCTGATAAGATAATCTACAGCTACTTTATTTAGCTAATGGTAGTTATTAGTGAGAGATATGACAACATATTTATCATTTAAATTAAAAGTAAACCCCACATCCCAAAGAACTGCGTCCATTTTCAGTCCAAAGGAAAAGAAAAGGAGAATACTGCTCTATAATGCAATGGAGGTAATCATGACAAAGGGAAAAATTATATTCTACTGGTGAAGGGGAAGCAAGCAGTATGGGTTTCACGGATAGCACGGGTAGATCAAAGGAGATAACTGCGCTGCCAATGTAACAAACTTCTTCCCTCGTATTTCTAGATTCAGTTCTTCAATTAATGTTGCTTATTAAAAAATGCAAATTAGTGATTTTTATTTCAATCTTTTAAATAATTGATTAGGATTAGATATATAATTTTGATTTGATATAAATAGCTTTAAAAAATGAAAACAATATTTATTTATTAAAAAAAAAACAACATACAAATGTTTCTCATAAAACATATTAAAGTTAATTCTGCTATGATAAAATTAGTAATCAAATAATAAAACTATAGGACTATCCCAGTCCACTTTAGAAGTAAATAATTTTCTTTCAACATCAACAGCTCAGGGTTGTCTCCCATTAGCCAGGCAGACCTCAACACGGCAAACTCGGACTAAATCAAATGGCTTTGGTATCCAGTGGCGTAGCCAGGATCGTCTCAAGGGGGGGGTTCCAATTTTTACCCGGGGACAAACTTTCGATTTGCACCCCCCCTCAAACTTTCGATTTGTACCCCCCCCCCCCCCTCAAAACTTTCGATTTGCACCCCCCCCCCTCAAACTTTCGATTTGCACCCCCCCCTCAAACTTTCGATTTGCACCCCCCCCCCTCAAACTTTCGATTTGCACCCCCCCCCTCAAACTTTTGATTTGCACCCCCCCCCCCCCTCAAACTTTCGATTTGCACCCCCCCTCATACTTTTTATATATACCGAGGGGTCTATGGGGGGGGGGGGTTATGACCCCCCCTAACCCCCCCTGCCTACGCCACTGTTGGTATCGGTTTGATTACCGTGGGCTCGGACTAGTGCCCAAGCGGCTATCGATCAGCTGTCCGTATGCTCTCTACTCCGCCTATTCTTACTCAGTGTTTTTATCCTGTTTAAAGTTATTTTTCTTTACAGTATGAGTATATATGTATGAGTTTTGAAAATAAAATAATATAATTATTAATATCTGTGCATGGAACTGGAGAGTCGCATCCTGACAGCAACGGAGCCGCATGCGGCTCGCGAGCCGCAGGTTGCCGACCCCTGCTCTATAATCCCAAATTTATTTCAGCTCTACTTAAAAGCCAAAACCCCCGTCAGCCCACCACGCCGAGGAGAAAAAAAAATGCCTTGAATAGTAATTTAATTACACACATTTGCGTTTTCAGGTGTTTTTTTTTAATTTTTTAAATAAAATTGTAATTAGACGTTTTGTATTAGATCTAAGTAAACCATAATTAAATCAATGGAAGTAGGCTACAAGTAAGAAAGAAGTATTACTATTGTAAATCGGTATCAGTCCTCACCAGCCGATGATGAAAACTGTAATAGTAAAGCGAACATGCAAGGTAAACTGACGCTGTAAATTACATGTCTGAGGCAAAAATAAAAAATAAAAAAAAAAAAGAACCAAATTTTATAAGTAGCGTAATTGTAAATTTAAAGTCTTCCACAGTCTTGGCTTTACAAGTCATAATCTGCGTTTGCTGTGTTCCTTAACCAACTTTACCACGTGAAAGCATATCAAGATTTGATAGCTTATTATCTCATATAAGTTGTTTATCATCAAACCCCGAAATATTTTATATTGATGCTATCAGTAAAGTCCAGAAAATTTTTAGCTGAAGCCATCAGGCCTATTCTAGAGGCATTTTAGCTTGAAGCCATAAAGCCCCGTATACAGAATTACAATCCAGAAAAATTTAGATCAAACCATTATAGATTTTATTCTTCTCTTAAGCATTAGCCCTAATTTTTGTTTTACACACATTCCAGTCATTACACCTCGGTGTGTAGCTAATTCAATATTTCACTCACTCGACCTCATTGCTTCACTCATTCAACATTTCACTCACTCCAACGTATTGTGTGTTCAATCTTTCACTCCCTCCACCTCATTGTGTGAGTCATTCAATTTTTCACTCACCCTACTTTACCTATCACTTTTACCGACTCACTGCTGCTATAAATCACGAACTTTTTTTTTTAACTACCTTTTACTCCACTCTTTGTTTTCACTAATCCGTTATCGACTCATTCAGTTTCCATCTCATGGCAGTTTTTAAACACGGATCATCAGGTATCATGCCCAAAAAAAAAAAACATGACTTAAAATTCATCATTTTAGCTTTTGTTAACTGCAGTCCATTTTGCAAGTCAAAAGCCCAGAACGGACACAAGGTATAATATTTTCTTTCGAGACCATTTCAGAAAAAAGAAAAATAAATTACGCCTGAACATAAAAAAAAAGACGAATTGATTTAAATAATTTTAAAAGGCGAATGATGACAGGGAAGAGGATTACTGTTATGCCTAGTTGATGCAATGTAAATGTAATTCCCGCTACACAGATTGGGAAATCCCGTAATAACAGAACACACTAGGCCTTGACTGCTGTGTGAGCTATTTACTAGACAACATCTACATCTAGGTAACTTGATCAAAAAAAAATTTAATTAGATAACTGGTAATAACTTAAGCGTAATATACTAAAGAAGAAGACGTTTTGTAAAATTATTTATACACTACAAAATACGTTTTTAATACTAGACTTTTAATCTAGACTTAACTAGAGTCTAGAGTAGTCTAGACTAGTTCTAGATCTAGGCCTCTCGTCTACTATACACTATACACTACAGTTATACTTAAAGTTAAATCCCAGGGCTAATAGTAATAATAAAATAAAATATACTATAGGCCAGGCCTGTCGAGTAGGCTAAGTAATAGCACTAATACACTACAATTTAGCTTACTATATTTAAAATTAGAATGCATTCCTTTTAGAATTCTTATTTCTTATCTTTCTATCTTTGGGGAGGAATCGTAGACATGACGAGGGTATATCAGTATATTGTATTCAATAGGTCTTATAAAAAATGTCCTATATTTGTGCTTTATAATAATGTAATTATAATAATTATTGTACTGAAGCAGCATTCTGATGCTGTTAGGATTGTTAGTTGAGGGTGAGGTTCAGAGCCTGTGATTGTCAGCTGGGGGGGGGGGGGGAAGGGTGAGGTTCATAGCCTGTGATTGTCAGCTGGGGGGGAGGGTGAGGTTCAGAGCCTGTGATTGTCAGCTGGGGGGGGGGGAAGGGTGAGGTTCAGAGCCTGTGATTGTCAGCTGGGGGGGGGGGGGGGGGAGGGTGAGGTTCAGAGCCTGTGATTGTCAGCTGGGGGGGAGGGTGAGGTTCAGAGCCTGTGATTGTCAGCTGGGGGGGGGAGGGTGAGGTTCAGAGTCTGTGATTGTCAGCTAGTGGTGAAGTTCAGAGCCTGTGATTGTCAGCTGGGGTGAGGTTCAGAGCCTGTGATTGTCAGCTGGGGGGGGGGGGGGGAGGGTGAGGTTCAGAGTCTGTGATTGTCAGCTAGTGGTGAAGTTCAGAGCCTGTGATTGTCAGCTGGGGTGAGGTTCAGAGTTTGTGATTCTCAGCTGGTGGTGGGGGGGGGGGGGAGTCAGAGCCTGTGATTGTCAGCTGGGGATGAGGTTGAGATCCTAAAATTGTCAGCTAGGGGTGAATTTCGGAGCCTGTTGCCTGTGACGCTTCATATTGTATCAAATTGATTCATCCTCTGTTTCTTTGCCAGGATACAGCACTATCAAATATAATAATATATTAATTTAAACTGAAATTATATCTACTTTTTTCCCGTTCAGTTTTAGAATAACCATTTCTTAGAATGTCCAGTAGTGAGATACCCGTAGGTAAAGCTGAAGCTGTCCCAGAAATTGAAGTCACATTACTACGTACAATGCCTAATGGTTCTGTGGAGACCAAGAAAGTAGGTGAACATTATTGCAGTTACGTTGTATCTTAAATGACAGTATCATTATCATCTTTTCCTGTTCGTACCCAAGACGCATTGGGCAGATAAAGTTGAGTTTATCTGTTTCAGTGATCTCGGTTTTTCTATGGGATAATGTAGTCAACACAATGCCTACTCGCCTTTGTTTTCTTAACGTGAGTCAGGTATTCATTGACCCGGGTGTTTTTTTCCTTTGTGCCACTATACACCATTGAACACTTTCCTTACGGTACAAACATTGTTCAATCGCATTTGCAAGAAACGAAAAGAAACTCATAAGGAAGAAGAGGGCATCTCGTGAATGTGTGCTTTAACCTTTTAAAAAAGAACTATACTAAGGAACGGTGCTGTCGAATGGTAGAGTATTCAACTGCTAATCAGAAAGTCTCGAGTTCCGATCCCCGGACTCGAGTTCGTACGACGTCCCTGAGTTCACCCAACTCTAATGGGTACCTAGCTCATGTTGGGGAAATTAAAGTCGGGCGTATTGCTGACCACACTAACCCTTCTTATACTGTAATCACTGAATCAGGTGAACCTCTAATTCACCCCCCCCCCCGTATTTTACTTTTCTTTTAATGTTTCTAAATTATATACATAAAATTCAGGTATACTTTGAAGGAACAATGAAAATTGAAGGACTTAAAGGGGACTGTCAAAGTTTGGTGAGAAATTAAATTATAATAATTTTTTTATAGCATAACTCTGTTTCTTAAGTTTTACCAAATTTTATAACAATTCACTAATATACAATTTATAAATATAATAATCTATTTCCAGTTCAATATTCCTGTGCTGGAACAAATATGGATGTTTAATAATGAAGTTCTCTCGAATGATCGGAGCTTATTGTCATATGGAATACAGAACAAAGATCAGATCAATGTGAAAAAGCAGGGAGATAATTAAAAATTCCTCTGAAAGTTGCCGAACTGTATAATATTGAGCATTCCGATGATGGCACTTTTATATCTGCAATGATTATTTTATTAAGATATAATTATTTGCCTTTTCTACTTGTTTTATTAAACAAAATTTGTATATATTTTGTTACATGTTACTTATTCTGTTCGCCACTCACAACTTAATTATTATAATGGCAAGACTTAGTAGTTTTATGAAAATGAAAGTTATCAAAACGCATTTTTGTCATTTTCAATTATTTTTTTACCTTAGAAAGACTCATTTTAGATGACTGAAAAAAATTGGGCATATATATTACAAACTTTGCAGTAACTTTACCAATTTCTACACTTCTATGTTATTTAGTTTAGAAAATATGGGTTCTCAAAAATGACACTTTTTGAAAATCAGTTTTTTACCAAATTTTGCTTTTTTAAAAATCGCATAACTTTTTAATTTATTGAGATATTTTTATAAAATTTGCGGCATAGAGCTTACAATTAAAAGTTCTTTCATGACATACTCACTCCAGAAGTCTGCAATCAATGGTTAATTTCAGTTTGGACTACCTAGTTAGATGAATCTGCAGTTACAAAGTTTTCTGTTAGTAAATTTCGTGGGAAAAAAAGTAAGATTTGAAATAATATTGAATGATGTGAGCAGTATTCTTTGGTATAAAACGGGGATTGCTTGAGAAGTGACGTGGGGAGGGGGGTGCAAACTCTTAAATATCGGGTCCAGAAGTAATTATTGTTATCTTATTCTCACAAAAGAATACATAATATTAGCCAGTAGAATTACAATGTTTGTGTGTTGTCATATATCCAAATAGAGCTCTTAATATCTTAATCGACGTGTTCTGGATTTCATAAACGGGTTTACTCATTTTGCTTTAAATAATTCATAAACATTACAAGAGATGTGTTTAGCAACACTGCTGCCCATTAAAAGTATGTTCAGTGTTATTGATATGAGTTTTGTTGCATATCCTTGGTGGGTTTTTGTATTTGTAAATTTACATTAAAAAAAGCTTTTGGTTTGAACATTACAACATTTATTCATATTGTAAAAATACACACGCAAGAATCTATATAAAAATTAATTATATTTTTAGTCGATAAGAGAAAAAGAAAACTGATGGGGCCCCTAAAATATGAGTACATTCCGTTCAGTCTTTTCCACAATGTCAACCTCGCAATACCACTTTTCAAATGACACACAAACTTATCTTTTACAAACTTGGTGTTTTCGATCTGTGCAGATAGCCGGACTAGCTATAAGGTATATACATTTTTTCTATTGTGATAGGGTTATCACTAACTGGTTTTTTTTTTTTTTGTCAGACGGATCAGTCATAAACACATGTGTAGAAGTAAAACATGTTTTCTAGCCTGTTTTGATCAGATTCCGTTTGTGTATGTTTCTGCATAAACTGGTTCATTTACGTATTTTATATGTATGTCAGAAATACAATTTATATTATTTTAGGGAACGTCGCTTAGGTACATATTTTGCGAGCAGAAACAGAGTTTCTTCCAGGCATCTCTAGAACGGAATGAAATTTATATAATTTACATAGAAAATATATACTTGTAACAGTGTCCGCCCCCCCCCCCCCCCCGAAGAAAGTTTACCCCCCCCCCCCCCGAAAATTTCAAGTGCCCCCCCCCCCCCCCCGGAGAAGAAAGCCTGGAAGAAACACTGAGCAGAAAGTCGTGAGGGGTGTTGTTAATACTAGAGGTGAAGGGAACGGGGCGTCTAGAAAATGTGTTCATGACTTTAAGAAAATCGAAGGCACTATTAGGCTAGTTGTAACAGCAAATTTGGAGGCCCCTAAAAATCGTGGGCCACTGGTATCTGTATATATGTAGACTATAATTATGTGTCAGGGGTGGGAGCGCCATTGAAATTTCGGGAAGGGGCACGCGAAACTTCAAGGGTGGTGGGGTGGCACACAATGGTTAAAATATAGCCTATATATTAAATTATATTTTTCTATTTCGTTTGGAGTCGGTAGGTCTGCTCCATATGTGCCCCTCTCATGCGAGAGAGGCCTGAAAGAAACACTGCATTTCTTTTTAATATTTAAAAAGCCAATCATTGTGATTGTGATATATTTAAAAACGCTATTATTTTCTAGATAGAAAGTGTTAGTACACCGTGAACAAAATGTAAACATCTTCTCTTATTTATGAAAGCAATAAAGTGCACAAACAACTCAAAAACTTAAAACTACATAGATTCTAGGTAAACAGTAAACACTAAACAGATTATCAGTGATAATTTGAAATCGGGCCCAGTATCTGAGTATATGCCAATGTTTTAACATAGACTAGCTTTAGTTATTCTAGATCTAACTGGCCTAGATCTAGTAGTAGATCTAGATCTACTAGAAGAATCTAGTTACAAGTTAGTTAGCTTTACTTTACACTTTACACTCAGACGTAAGTAGTACGTAGGTAAATACTAATAATTTGGGTGTGGGGAAATTGCGAGACGCGAAATGGCGAGGCGGGGAAATGCGAGAAGGGCGCGAAAACGGTCAGTCACGTGACTTTTTGTCTCGCATTTTACCACAACCCGATAATTACGCTGGGTGGTGTTGAAATGCGAAGATTTCTGCGAAAAATTTACCGCACCCGATTTTCAGTGGTATTTGGTCCAGACTTTAAAGACGTTTCTTTTACATTGTTAAAACTTCCGATAAATGCTTGTTTATTTTAAAACAAATAAAAATAATTTAAATAAATAAAGATGAAAAAAGCATGAAAAAAACTTTTTTTTTCGCAAAAAGTGTCTCGCTATTTACCCTTAATTCCGCAGGTATGTCTCGCATTATGTTCTCGCATTTTCTCGCCTCGCCTTTTCGCGTCTCGCAATCTCCCAACACCCGATTAATTTAATAACAAATTTCAACTTTTAGTCTTTTACTTTAGGGAATATTCAATATTGTTTGGTTACCGACTATTACTAATTACTTACTAATTACTAACTAATTAGGCTGGTAGGCCTAATATTTTTAGATTACTGTAATTACTTAGGCCTAGGCTATATTATATTAAAATTTTAAATTAGGTTAATTCTATAATCTAATATGTCCTACTCTAATAAATAGACCTATTAAAAAGCCTAGGCCTACAAATTATAGACCTATCTAGATGTTTACACGATTAGTATTTAGAGTGATTAGGCCTCAAGAATATTATAGGGCCCACTCTTCAATTAATTTTTTTATAGGCCTATAGGCCCATATAGTATCTAGATCTAGATTAGATGTAAAATACATTATATGTTAGAAGTTGGATTTTGGAGCTGCTATAAATAAATAGTAGGCCTATAGAGACTATGTGGGTCTTCTTGGAATATAACTAAAAATGTTGCTATCACTTATCTGCTTCTTGTCACTGTGACCTGACCTAACTTCCTTATTTTAAACTTTGTTTAACCTTTGAACTGCAACAGTAGTAAATAAGGCTACACAATCTAGTAGCCTAAGTATTAATGCCACAATTATATCTATATAGACCATAGATCTAGATCTAGGGCCTGTTATCTAATGGTTTTTTTTCTTTACAAATGGTACTTTGAACTCTGTGAACTAAAATATTTTAAAATAAACGACTAATCTCCACCTTTGCATGGAGTGGCCATAGTGATAACAAAATTAAAAATTTAGAATAGATAATCAACTGGTAGAAACTAGTCTAAAGTTCACTTAACAACACCTGCACTGGAGTCAGACAAATACACTGGAGTGTGCAGACTGTTGATCTGCAAATAATACAATATGGATGTTTGTAAACTTTTTCAGTTGGGCAGGATAATTAAATAATTAATTTTATTAAGATTTAGTTAGTAATTTTAGGGTCTTAGTAGATCACTATTGGCTATTGAACTGACCTAAAAGATGTTCTAAGCTTTGATTAAGTAATTACTTTTAATAAACTTAATGTTTTGTTAAATATATAATAGCCCTGCAAATTATTTCTACTTAGTAGGTAAGGATTATTTTTTATTAATATAAAAACTGATTAATTACCTAATTCCTAAGTAAATTTAACCAAGTTTGACTATTATGACTATTGAAATTTTTTATTTTTAAGCTTTGTGAACTATTTAGTTTGCATTTAGGTTAGAACTGTTTGTGTAAAATTCGTAAATTGTATTTTGAAAAAGTAAAATGCGAGATGCTTGAAGTGAAGTGGCAAGCACTAGCTAGACTCAGGTTTAAGATTTACTTATGCCATTCCAATTGTAACTCACAATTTACCAGAAGATTTTTCACTTGGTTCTATCGGGCTTATTGTGGAGTGCCATCTATTAACTAGCATCTGATTTGAATTATGCTGCCTTAATTTGGGTGCTTACTCTTTGTCATTCTTTTCACTTTACGACTAAAAAATTAAAGTCTGTTAAGTTGAAAATCAAAATAATGTTTTATTCATTTCTATCGCAGCAAACTGTGAGACATTTGCCCTTCAATAGGTTGATGTGTAGTGTTAGTTGTAATAATATTCTTTATTGGTCAGCATGTGGCAGACTACATAAAAATGCCATGCAGAAAATTCTACTTGTGAAGCCCAATCCTACTGCCATTAGACAACTCTATACAACTAAAATCAGGTGAGTTGATAAAAAAAATGTATTGCTTTTAAGATCTAATTGATTAGTCCTTCCCACTTATTAGTTTAAATGGAATGTGCTGCTTAGATGTGTGGTAGAGTTTCACTCAACGTCTGTGTAAACTGATAAGAGGAAACAAGCCTCTCACGGATAACAAAATAGAACACCTTTAATGATTGAAACAAATGCGCAAGCACTTTGTATTTAATAATCAGCTGAAATAAAGAAATAGTATAAAAGATTAATTAATACAGTTTATCTACAGCATAGTCATGCATACCTTAATTGAGTGAAACAGTAATGTCTTTCATAATCATGAAGAAAACTTACTTCCTTTGCTAAAAACACGGATAACATTAATGTTACACATTTTTACCCTACTTTTACTTTATATAGAAATAAGGTTTGGGTTAAAGTAAGTTATTGACATTGTGTAATAGCAATATTTGATATATGATTTCTAGGTATTATTAATTAAAAAAAACAGCATTAATCATAAGCATTAATAAAGGCTTATTTATATCTGATTGATTAGCTTGCTTAATAAATTACAGTAACTTGTTATCTATACGTGATAAAAAGACCTGGCTATTCAATACAACATCAGAGTGTCAATTAGTTTTACTTAATTATGCAGTATGAGTCTAATAGCATTACATCTACATAAGATCATTTTTATACTTTTTTTTTTAAAGCTACAGCCATGGGTCAGTGAACAACATGGAGGTACAGAAATTATCAGACAGGTTGGAGCTCCACACAGCCCTGACAAGGTCCACAACTCAGTGGCCTGTTGACCCCAAGCGTGTGCTGGTGCTGTTCTTCCCTTGGCTGGGTGCTAGAAAAAAGCACATCCAGAAGTACTGTGACCTCTACAGGTCAACTGGATTGGACGTTCTGGTGGTGAATTCCGCCAATTCTGATTTCTTGTGGCCGCCAAATTCATTCAAGTTGGCCAAACAAACAACAGAGGTAAAAAAAACACTTGCCTTAAATTTGATTTAGATTTTGGAAGTTGGTTATAACTGTAACGTTTACCTATCTATCAGCCAGATAGAAGGAGAACGTCCCCGGATTCTTTTTTCGGGGTTATATGCAAATGCCTTACGGCCTAAATGGATGAACACTAACACAACGGCACACTAGGGCTCGAATTCGATGTCTAGGGAAAACTAGTGATACTATTGAAATTAACACTCATCCAATCTGCATACAACCTTTAATAAGCGAACACAGTTGTGGCAGAACACAAGTTTAAACTAGATAAAATATTTAATGTATAAAATATCAAAACCCAACTTACAAAATGTAAGAAAAAACACTATCACAGATTTCACCACTGTAAAAACTAGCCACAGGCCACACAACACTGCTATAGCTTCAAGAATTACTTGGCGACAAGTAATATTATACTAGAAGACTAAATCAACTTAAGAAAGCAAGGCACACACAGGACTTAAGTTCTCTCACGTTCAAATGGTCAGAATCTATTGCCGGACAATATGGACGGCTTGGTCGTAATGGACCCTTTGATCCTGGTAGACTGCCTGATCAAGGTAAAACTGCCACGTGTGTCGAGTGTGCGGGGCAGTTAAAGACTTCTGCCACAGGGGAGGTCATCCTCAACTCATGTAGCCATTGGTTGGGAGGGTCATATGATCAGAATCATTCAATCAGATCTTAATGGAAAATTTCTTAGTCTTAGACACCCTTAATAAGACAGTGGAAAATCCCCAGGAGTTGCACAATCATTCCATATAAGGTATTATACAATGTCAAAATAAAAATGGAACCTGACTCGACCTAAGTAGGTCACATAACTTTAAGGAAGAAATTTTTTTATTATCTGTAGTGTCATAAACACAATAAATTGCTTATTCATCAATTTATATGAGAAATTCAATACATATAGAGGTGTAAAAAAAAATAGATTAGTAGTGTTTCAGAAATATATAGATAACACATCTTAATGATTGCCAGAAATGAATAGGATGTTTTTAAGCAGTACCACCTTATTGTGTTTACTGAGCTACTGATATGTTAAACATTAATTAAATAATAGAAACATTAATAGCAGTAGATATATAAACTAATCTTTAGCAGTTTTTTAACAAGGTATCTAACACAATACAAGACAGTTAGAGAAAATCTAGCTTGATTTTCATGTGTTAAACTTGAATAAAAACGCCTATCTTTAATTTCTGTATATTCTTTTAGGTTTTGCTAACCAAGCTTCAAAGATACGACCACTACTTACTGCATTCAATGTCAGCTGGATCGTACAACCTCACCGTTCTTGGCATTCACGCAAGAGACCAAGGTCTCAAGGGGCAATTACTGGACAAATTTCGTGGCGTTGTTTACGACAGTATTGTTGTCGGTGGAGGAAAAGCTGGCGTCATCAAAGGCGCTGGCTCTCCTGACAGTGGCAATGAAATGCCTGCTCTAGACAGAATGATTAAAGGGGTGGCCAGATCAGTTAGCCATAACTGGGCCGTAGAAAAATTAATCATGCTGGTGGCTAAAATGTATTTTTTCACCACTAAGAAACACACGGTTGAGTTTTATAATAAAGCGGTGGATGTGGTTAGGGATGAACCTTTCACTGTTCCGACGCTGGTCTTTGCGTCAAGAGATGATCCGATGTGCGACGCTGCAGTGTGTCAGGCGCTGGTGGAGATCTGGAGGAAGGAGAAGAAACTTCCAGTCACCCTCCGCATGTGGGACAGCTCACCCCATGCCCAGCATTTGAACTATCACACCCAAGAGTACGAAGCGGCTCTCCATGAATTTTTATCTTTTGTCTTCTCGGACAAGAAATTCTCAATTTCTGAGACAAAATCCAAGCTGTGATTTTAATGTGTTTATCTTTCCTGTTGAATTTTCACCCCCGTGATATATTTAACGCTGATCAATTCTCTGATTTGACTTAATCCTTTGGAGCCTAAAGGAGCTTAATGAGGCAACTACATTGTTCAAACAGACTTTGATCAGTCCTCCAGGATTATTTATATTTCTATTTTTTTACTTTGTTAGTTCCATTCTACTAGACAGCTTGCTTTAGAATGTTTTCTTCTGATAAGTTTTGTCATTTTTATTTAAATTTTCTTTTTATTTAAATTTTGTATCGTTGATAAATGCTCATTCTTTTTGATTTTTATCACTGAAGAAATATCTGTTAAATTTTCATTCCATGTGCAATTAAATTGTTAATTTTAATGATAATGAGCTTGTGATCTGTAACTACAATGGTTCTAATTAATTTTTTTTCCAGGTCTGCTTAAAATTTTGTTTACACTGTTTGTTTCATTTTACTAGACAGTCTAGTGCTTGCTTTAGAATGTTTTCTTCTGATAAAGTTTCATCATTTTAAAATTTTCTACCTCACTTGATTTATTTTTAACCTGGACAATTGTTTATTCTATTTGCTTATAATTCCAGAAGAAATATTCATCTATTAAATTTTCATCCCATGTCCAATTAAATTGTTGAGTTTGATGACAATGAGCTTATTATCTGTAACTAAAATGAATCTAATTAATGACCAAGTGCTCTGATCAGTGTTGATGACTGTGTGCTATCAGTTTAGTTGAAAGGCACATTTTTCTTGGCTTGTTTTTATTGTTTTAGGTATGATGTACATGATGTACAACTACGCAAGTTTCATTACTGTTTTATGACCGTCTGTGCCTTCATTTCTGTCGGCCAGTGGCGTAGCGAGGTCGGGTGTCACCCGGTGCGGCACTTAATGGTGTCACCCCCCAGAGGCGTAGTAACCCTTCCCGGGGACAAACTTTCAAATTTTCAATTTGCACCCCCCCCCCCCCCGCAAGTTTTTTTCTATATATTTTGCTCTTTTTTGCCTTGGTGTCACCCCCTAAATGGTGTCACCCGGTGCGGTTCCACACCCCCCCCCCTTGCTACGCCTCTGCTGTCGGCTAGTATATTATTGGAACTATTTTTGTTACTGTTAAATTATAATTAAGCAAGATACAAAAATGGACATTTTTACTAGTTAAATATAATTTTAAGTTATAAAGGTGTTATAAACTTTTTGTAATTTATGTTAATTAAATTAATTTGCTATTTACAAAAAAAGTTAATTCATTGTTAAATTTTCATCTCCAACATTAAATTATTTGTTAATTTTGCTACTCAATGAACTTGTGATCTATAATTAGAATGATCTAAATGACCCCGGTGTTGATGCTGTGCTCATATTGTATGCCATATTGTATGCCATATTTATCTTGCCACGTATTTCAATGATGTTCATATTTATACACATTTCATATAATAAAAATTTTTAAATAGTGTGTGCCTTCATTTATATAATATACTTAATTCATTCAAATTTTTTTGTTATGATTACGTTAAAAAATAAAATAAAATACGGGTAATGGAATTTATACTGGCCAGTTTAAAATGAAATTGCTGCAAGAGTTGTAACATTTTGCACTTATCATCAGAAGGTTTATAACAGGTCTAAATTCAATGTATAATTAGAAATACACTTGTCTATTTCTATTTTTAAGTTTCATGTTTTACTTTATAACAGTTCTTACGTTATGATAAAATGTATGATGATAAAAATAAAGCTGTAGGACCTTATGAAGACCTTATCAGTCTTATCGGACCAAACTGTTTAAGAATTAACTCTCTATAACACAGTGCCGGCGCCAGGTTATTTAGCGCCCTAGGCAAAACTTATTAAAACGCCCCCTTTCACACAAATTCTATTTTGTACTTTACGATTTGCCCCCCCCCCCCCCCCCCCCCCAGAAAATTTTGAGTGCTCCCCCCACCCCCTCCCCTCCCGGGAGAATTAAAGTCTGGGGAAAAAACACTCAAAACAAAACAACACAGTTCTTGTAGTGTTGGGCTCTATGCAGACCTCCGAAGGTGAGTTCCAAAAAGAACCTACCTGTTTTGTGCTTGGCTGTCTTTAGTTATAATTGTAAAATGTCTATATTGTGTGATTATCTAACAATTGTTTTGATTTTGAAAAAAATAAAAGGTTATAAATAATAGATTCAAGCCTAAAATTGTTATATATGAATCCTTTAGGAGAGGGTGAAAAGTATGAAAAGACAATGAGATTATTAATTTACGACTAAGACTGTATGTCTACTAACATTAAGTATTGCAATCTACAACGGTTACTGATGTATTCGTTTTTCAACTTGAAAATGCTAAAAAAAAACCCCACCAAACTATTTTGTGTAGAACTTAAGCTCAAAATAATTTTACAATAGCAAATAATAACTTAAATTTCTATTTATATGTATGCGGCCAACATAAGGTGCAGGAATTTGAAATGAATGTTAAGTTAAGCAACGAATTATCTCCCATTTGAAAATTCAAATACCAAAATTTTATTCAAGGGAAATAACTGTCACAAGAATAGCTAAATTAACCAAGTTTAACTAAGGCATGCTTGAAAAACACAATAAAACGCTCTAAATTTCATAACGTAATAATTATAACAAAACTTTTAAATTAGCTATGACAGCTTGTAAAAATAATATATTCTACCTATTGAATACTTAATTGTAGATTTTGTTTGAAAGTCTGAAAATGGTAGCTTTATTAAAACATACTTCTATTCAATCTGGATGACAATCATCTTCTTATTTGACATCAATTAAGAAATATTTTAAAATTTTGGATCCCTTAAATTAAGGGACGCCTTTCAAAAAATCAAACACAGGTACATCTACCTGTTTTAGACATTGCTAGAATTATTAATTAAACATAAAAAAAATATAATTTGAAAAAACAAGGTTTACGGTTAGTTATAAATTCCATCCTATTTAATATTATTATTAATATATAAAGAGTGGCACTATAGATTCCCAAAAAACTAAAGATTTTTCAGCTAGAGAACGCCTACCTTTCTTTGTAGTGTGTTCCGTCCTGAATTGAAATAATCTTACGTACCATAACCCCGACAACTCGATATACTCAATCTACTCCATTTACAACACATATCAAACTTCGATACTTAAACATAACTAGACTTGATGCTCCAGAACCACGACCCGGTTTCGTTTAATTTCACCAAGCTCTACAAACGGTACTCCCAATCAACAACGATTTCACTGGACCTACTACTACACTTTGACAATCAATATAATTCGATACCTTAATTACACAAGACTCAATGCTCCCGAACTCCAAAGTTACGATACTTCATCACTTGTGTATTCTCATTTCTCTATTACCAATCAGATTCACTAGACCTTCAACTACAAAACAGCCGAAAAAAACATTATGACACTTTAACACTTCGATACTTTATACCTACGAAACCATATCAGCAACAGCCTTCCGCCGTTACTCCCAAATCTAAACGATTCATCAAAACTTACCAAACAAGTACAATAATTTGAACACCCCGTCATTACAAAACCATACAGCAGGACAGATTTCTAATTCAAGGTCAGAGAAAACTAGACGTACAAGCCCTATTAAAATTAGATAACCGTTTGGAATGTTCGAACTTTAAATTACGTACTTATTTAATCGTTTTCTACATCAATTATGTGACACCAAATTAAAAAGGCAAAGTGACTGGTAAAAAGCGCCCCGACCTTTCCAAATTAGGGAGGTGGGGTTGCATTTTCACCATCGCGAATAAATATAGGCCAATATAGACCTAGTTTTGGGGTGGGGGTGCAAAATTGACAGTTCGTCCTGGGTGCCGAAATAGATCACTATACCTTTATAAAAGTTATATATTATTAGGTACTATTTTTATAACACCGATTAAACCATTTGCGCCCCCGGCCCTGCTATTACAAGGTAATGGGAAATGAAATCAGAATTTACAAAGTAAATGGTTGTAAATCTACCAATGAAAGGGGATTTAGCGATATAGGAGGCAAAGAAAGAGATACATCATTTCATCAATTTTATTGTGGGGAGGGGGGGGGGGTGTCCAATGGATAGTGAACGTGTTTTCAGTTCGTTTGTTAAGTGAGCAAGGGCGACAACCGGAGAAAAGTTTTTGTCTTTGGGTTATCCTTCTTGTCCAATGCGGTGTTTGTTTATAAATATGTCGCCCGGATGTCAAATTGCCCAGTCCAAGACTTGTTAATTCCTAGTTTTGAGTTAAAGCATATAATAGGTTTTTTTTTTTGAAAGTATTTTTGTATGTTCGCTAAACCGTTTGAAAAGAAGTTTAAAATATTGCTGTTGTTCGAACTAATCTGATTTAATACATATAGGCTTTATGGAAAGATCCTGACTTTAAAAACCACAAATATGTGGCTTAAATGTTTTTTATTTAAAAATCACGGATTTTTTTGTTCCAGTGTTTAGTTCAGTGTTAGCGTTACTAAATTACAGTTTCACTAGACCCAAAATCCTTTACAAATTTGGAATAAAGCAAACACTAGTTGACAGTGGTACATCCCACATTACCTAGTGAGGGAATACATTTTTTGTTTGTTAACGATGTACGCTATGTTTAAGTAGTGATTGGCATATTATTGTGACCGACCTCGTAGTCAACCAGTTTCTGTTTCCAGCCCATAACCGGCTTCTATTTATGGCTTACAACCGGCTCCTGTGTACGGCTCAAAACCGGCTTCTATTTATATCGCATACCCGGTTTTTATTTATGCCTCATAACCGGCCTCTGTTTACTTCTCATAACCATTTATACCCGATCAGCTTCTATCTACATCTCCCAATCCCCAACTCCCTGTAATATCTGCACCAATCATACGCTACTCCAGCATAGGAAAGTTATAAGATAGCATGGTTTTCAATTTTAAAAAATAAAATGTTGCATACTGGATTAAAACTTCTTGTGGTAAGGCTATGATTTTACAGTGGCGCAGGCAAGGGGGGGGGGGAGGGGGTTGGGGGGGGGTTATAACCCCTCCAATGGACTCACACCCCTATATATATATATATATATATATATATATATATATATATATATATATATATATATATATATATATATATATATATATATATATATATATATATATATATATATATATATATATATATGTGTGTGTGTGTGTGTGTGTGTATGATTTGATACATATGGAACAATATTTGAACCCCTCCCATGACCAATTCCTGGCTACGCCACTGTGATTATATTTAGTGTTATGTTCAAAATTGGGTCTAACTGTGACCTTCTTGTACTAAGGTTTAGGTTAGATTGAGTGTTATGTTCAAAATTGGATTTTTTAAAGGGTTCAAGCAAGAACATGCGATATAAATAACAAGATCACAAGTAGGGTACGGCTAAGCCAATTGTACCGGACAGTCTTTATAAAAAAAACAATTAAAAAAAAAACATCGAGCAGGAATCAATTGTGGCTCCCCCTCCCTCCTCCACTTTCCGCCCCGCCCTTGTAAACATCACCGGACAAAATCAACTGGCTGGGCAGCTAGACCATGATGGCAGATTACATGTGGCAGCAGGCAGTGATTGGGGGCTGAATTATTCAACAGCCAATCACTCTAGTACTTTCAACTTGCCGGTAGTTTAGAGAAGAAAGGGGAGGGGGATGGTGGGAAGGGGGTGGGTGGGGAATAATGAATGACCATTTCATTGGGGCTGATCTACTATGTGGAGTAATTACGTAGCCCGTCATTCAGTTTAGTTGAGGGGGGGGGGGGCATTTTTTTTTTTTTTTTTTTTTTTTGCCAACGGGATTTAAATTACGTAACTTTTGAGTGTTCTCTGCCTACGTCATTTTGGTTTCCCACTGATAAAATTTTCAACTATGTTTAAGAACGAGATCACGCGAAAACTATACACGCAAATGCGTGGTGTTTTTCATATATGTTTCTACCATATAGGGAGGGGGGGGGGCTCTTGGAACTTAGATGGGGGGTAGCAGACATTGGATAAACTTGTGGGAGGTACCGAACCCCGCCAGTTTTATTCACCCTTATCAATCGTTCTATTGTCCACACTGTCGAAATCCGATCGTGAATCATACGCGTCGGGGGTGTGTCTTGACATCCGCCGAAACACAGACTGACTTACTGTATTTATTTTATACGAGTCGACCCGCGGCGTATCATACGCCGCTATTTAGTTGTTTTATTTTCTACTTTTCAGTAATTCATAATTCAACAGAACCAATGCTGCCAGTGAAAATATTTGCTTTAAAACACTATCAGTAGGTCGTTAAGGACGATAACCCCCACCCTCCTTTCCCCCGACCCCTTCCTTACACCCCCCCCCCCCGTGAAAGCAGCCTCCTCTAAATTTCAAACTAAATTATCTGCCCCTAAAATCCGTCACTAAACCCGGCTCTACGATTGTAAACATTTAGCGTGAACCACAGCTCACCAGACCATGTGGGGGTTGGGATGCTAGCGATATGCTTGGAGAGGAAGAGAGGGGACTGCTAGGCGCGCGTATAGCTTGGTGTTTTCTAGGGTATCCAAGAAGAGAATTATATATATAGATAGATAGGTAAGTAAAGTTCCCTTTCAAACTTGACGGGGCAAGTGAAGTAGAGTTCACTTGTTTCTGTGACCTGGGCATATGAAGAGATAGTGTGGTCAGCACTATTCCCAGCCGCCTTAACTCCCTAACGTGAGTTAGGTACCAATCAGAGTTGGGTGGACTCAGGGACGGTCTACTGACTTGAAACCGGATTCGAAATCGAGCCTTACGGGCTAGCAGTCTAACTCTCTACCGTTGGGCCACTCCGTATGTTTAGTCTATTTATCCCGGGGTAGGGGCGGTGGATGTTATGGGGTGATACTCATAGTGTATAGGGTGACAATCATATAACTATTTAAGAGTCAGCAATCATTGTCTTAACTGTTTATTGATCATCAAACCGTTATGGGGGTGACAATCAGTATTGTCTCAAAGTCAAAGATAAGCGGTCAAGCAGTAGTTCACAGTCAGACATTTCGTGAAACAAAAATAAGTTAACTTCGTATTAGATACTTTGTAGCACCGTAAATAGATTTTCGTTCCTTTGAAGTAGTTTTGTAGAACTGTGTTGAAGAAATATTTTTTAACCTTTGAGATAGCTTCGTTGCACTGGGCTCAAGAAATAGATTTTTCTTCCTTTGATATACTTTTCGTGGCAGTCAATGGTGGAGTATGCAGCAGTGGCGTAGCGAGGTCGGGTGATACCCGGTGCGGCACTTAATGGTGTCACCCCCCCCCCCAGAGGCGTAGCGACTCTTCCCGGGGACAAACTTTCAATTTTCGATTTGCACCCCCTCCCCCTAAAACTTTCGATTTACACCTCCCCCCCCTCAAATTTTTCTCTATATAATTTACTATTTTTTCCTTGGTGTTAACCCCCTAAATGGTGTCACCCGGTGCGCCCCGCCCCCCCCCCCCCCCCCTCGCTACGTCTCTGGTAGGCAGTAGGCTGAAGATTGGGGGAGGAAGGGGGGAGGGGTAAAAATAATCTCACACTCACATACACAAACAAAATTCGTGTTCTATATCCTTGACTGTGGTTTTCTCTAATGCTTTCACACTGAAAATGTGTCCAGAAACAGTTAAGAGAGAAATACATTTGTTGTTGGAACATAATAATACAGTTCGGTTGATATTTGTTTTGAAATAAGTGTGCTAAAACAAAGACAGGGGTGAGTTATAATCAAGATAATTGTGAACGGTGTTTTTTTCAATCATCTCTTCGCTGGGGAGGTGGGAGGAGGCAGTGACCCTAATTCCCCCCCCCCCCCCCCCGATGATTTTTTTTTTTTAAATGTACATAGAAAGTTTATAAACAGGGTACGTTCCCCATCCGGAAATTTAAGCCCCCTCCCCTCCCCCACTTCCGGAGAAAAATGTCTGAAAGAAACGCTAATTGTAAAAATCGGTATTTTAAATCTATATAAAAAAGAATCGCTGGCAATTTAATAAAACCGGTCTTATTTGGTATTGGGATCCCAACTTTTAGTAACTCTATCAAAGTCATTCGATTTTGTTAAACCGCCATTTGGTATTGGGAATCTCAACTTTCAGTAAAATGTGTCAAGGTCATTCGATCTTGTTTAAACCGCCTCTAAAGGCATCCAAATAATCAATTATGACCAGTCAAAGAATCTGTTTAGGCCGATAATTAGCTTGGTTGTAATAAAATAAAAGAACATAATTTAAAGCTTTCAGTGCGCCAGGGTTGAAGTGTTCAGGCGAGGGCAATCATTAATTTTTTTTTCCTTTCATCTTTCTCAATGCTTTGCATTTTATATTACAAAATGTTACTGGGTACAAAATACAAAGATGGGCTAAATCGGTAGATTTTAATGCAGCTGGTTCGTTAGGGAGAGGGCGGGGTTAACATTAGTTTGAGTGTAGAACGTTCTAAAATCGGGATGTACGCAAAAGTTTGATGTCTAAATATGTTTTTTTTTTAAATAAAAATAAAATAAAAATTTTAATGTGGATTCAGTCGGCGTGATCGAGCGGGAGAGCGTATGATGCAAATGGCCCAGGTTCGAATCCCAAATCAGATGAGGCTCGTTATTTGGGGAATGCAGCCCATTTGGGAGAGAAAATCTGCCTTGCAGATTGCTTTTGTGTGGTCGAAGGCTACGGAAGTAAATCTTGCAGGAAAAAGGCTAAACTTTGAAACATCTTCTTCTTCGTTCTTAATTTTTGTGTTGGAAGGAATCCCCCTCCAACACAATTAAGGATACGTGTCAACTGGTTATGCGCCATTGAGGTCATTACTCCGATTTTTAGCCTGCTTTTCTTTTTGGATTTGCTTCCATAGCCTTTGTCCAACCAAGAACAAACTACAAGGCAGCAGTTGTATGATTTTGAAGTTGTCTCTCCTAGAAGAGTGGCTGTCCCCAGCTAACGAGCCTCATCTGCCCAAAGGTTTGAACTCAAGACTTTTCGGTTTAGCAACCATGAGCTTTACCGACTCGACCACGCCGACCCCCAACTCTGAAACAACGGGCCACAAATGTTGACAATTGTGTTGAAGGCAGCCGAGATCAATATAACAATAACAAATAAGACGAAAATGTGAAATATAAATAGGAAAAGTGAATGGAGATGAGTCGAGTGAACCCTTATCTTCCCTTTCGTTAAATCCCCTCTCTGTGAATGAGACACACGAACTACCAGGCAATCAATAATAACAGAAGAATCGAAAGTACAGGGTTGATCTAAAGCCAGGATAAAACAGACATCCCTGGATCATCTGATTAGTAGTTAGTGCCATCAAGTACATTACTCTGTTGGGATGTGTACCGTTGTGAACACGGACACGCTTTTATGGGTGATCCAGTGCGTCACGCAACATATTTATAAGACGAATCAATCACAAACAGGTTACAAAACAAGACTGAATGAAACAACGGCTCGTTAACAATAAAAGAAGTTAATATCTACACTATCTACAACAACAGGCTATTCTAAATACATACGCTAGTACACATACTAAGATTACAGTGGCTATCTAACAGAACAGAACTTACCTACACAAACTAGGATACTAACAGTACAGAACTAACGAACACTAACCTTGAGGAAGAACTGGACTAAACTGAGGCAATCACACACGTTCTCACACACCATCACTCACGTTCTCACACACCTTATATAACCTCACAGAAAACAGGTACAAACCGGACTGTCACAACTCACAGCACGAGGATTGAACGAACGGGACAGGGTACAAAGTGCAAACAACATTCACCCCCATTCATCCCACATCAATCGCTGACTACATGTTAGAGGCGTAGCGAGGGGGGGGGGGGGCGGGGGGGGCGGACCGCACCGGGTGACACCATTTAGGGGGGTGACACCAAGGCAAAAAATAGCACAATATATAGAGAAAAACTTGAGGGGGGGGGGGGTGCAAATCGAAAGTTTGAAAGTTTGTCCCCGGGAAGGGTCGCTACGCCTCTGGGGGTGACACCATTAAGTGCCGCACCGGGTGACACCCGACCTCGCTACGCCACTGCTACATGTATAAAGAAAAGTATTTTGAAATTCGTCATCGAGGACATACCGCATTTGGTTAGAGAAAAACCAGAGCTGGTCCTTTGATATATAGATTTTTCTTTAGAGGAATACATTGGGCAGATGAAGTTATGTTTCTTGACCTCTGCATGTGAAGGGATAATGTGGTCAGCACTTTGCCGAGCTGCCTTTACTTACCCTAACATGAGCTGGGTGGACTCAGGGACGTTCCCCTGTCTTGATTCGAAATGGATACTTTCGGGCAGGGGCGTAGCGAGGGGGGGGGGGGGGCGGGGGTGCGGACCGCACCGGGTGACACCATTTAGGGGGGTGACACCAAGGCAAAAAATAGCAAAATATATAGAGAAAAACTTGAGGGGGGTGCAAATCGAAAGTTTGAGGGGGGGGGGGGGGGGGGGGTACAAATCGAAAGTTGAGGGGGGGGGGTGCAAATCGAAAGTTTGAGGGGGGGGGGGTGCAAATCGAAAACTTGAAAGTTTGTCCCCGGGAAGGATCGCTACGCCTCTGGGGGGTGACACCATTAAGTGCCGCACCGGGTGACACCCGACCTCGCTACGCCACTTCTTTCGGGTTACCAGTCCAGCGCTCTACCGCTAGGCCACGCCGTCCTATAGACTTTTAATATATTGGCCTATGTAAATTTCACATGTCCACGGTGAAGCTATCTTTGATCAGGTAAACTACCTACAAACAGAAAACACGAAATGGTTCTACAAAAAAAAAATAAAAAAAATAATTATTATTCTTTTTTCACCCTCACACAATGCACAATTTAGGTAGAGTTGCAGAAATTTGTTTTAAAAAATGTTATTTCATGCTACATTTATCAAATATAAAACGTGTATTCGATAAAGCTGTTTGGAAATGAGTTTAATTCATCGTTTCCATCTTAGGTCGTGCTAGGGAATTGTGCTGAAAGAACTATTTTCTTATCATTTAATAACATTGCAAAGATTTTCATCGAACTCACCACTAACGAAAATTGGTATTTAAAAAAAAAATCAGATTTTTTTTACCGCAGTAAAAAAAAAGAAGTAAAAAAAAAAAAAGTAAACGATCTACAAAAGACCGATCGTCGATGTTAATTAAAGATAACGAGAGCATAGAGTATGGAGAGTGTTTTTAAATTTATTGTGTATGTTGAAGGACGGGGTTATAGATTTAACTAGTAGTGTATATGGACTAACTAAACAAGTCTCGGACAGGGTTCCCAGAAAGAAGCGCAATGGAAAAAAGCGCAAACCGAAAAAAGCGCAAACCGAAACAAGCGCAAACAGAAAAAAAGCACACTGCTTGTTCTGGTGATCGTTGATTGAGGGGACGTAGTGGGGTGGGGGAGTAGGCGGTGGGTGGGGGTTACCTGTAGCGCTAGGCTATACACTCTACCAGCGCCGAGCTAAAATTAAATCCTTACATAAGAAATAAATTAATTGTTTGGAATTTCCGAACATATCACCATGTAAAATACGTTTGTTGTTTTATAATTTATGTATTTTATTTAGGTCTTTATCTTAACGTATGTGTTACATACTAAAACAAACAGTTAGATACATATCCAATTATAATGTACCTTTGTTTTTTGTATCTCATCTTTCTCAAAATCTGATGTTCTGGAATCAGTGTTTCTTCCAGACTTTTTTTTTTCGGGGGTGCACTTGAAATTTTCAGGGGGGGGGGGGGGCTGACAACAATTTTCGAGGGGGGGTGGTGGCGGACACTGTCAAAAGTATATATTTTCTATATAAATTTCATTTCGTTCGGGGGGGGGGGGGGCGGTAGACTTTCTTGGGTGGGGGGGGGGGGGAGGCGATCTCCACCCCCCCCCCCTCCCAAAGAGATACCTGGAAGAAACTCTGTCTGGAATGTTTGGTAATGTGAGATTTAATTACGAATTATTGATGTTACCTTCATTAATGTCATAATGATTTGACCTAACAATGCAGTCGTCACTCATGTTAGCAAAACCAAATTGTGTAATGATAGAATGCTAGCCTTTCTAGGTATTTCATTTTTTTAAATCAGTTACTCCAGAATCGTCAAGTGAATACTACGGGGTAGTTTATTACTGTAAAATGAAGACGTTGAAAGGAAAATATTATGTAAACTTATACACATAAACACACACACACACATACACACGTATATATATATATATATATATATATATATATATATATATATATATATATATATATATATATATATATATATATATATATATATATATATATATATATACCCTATATAATTGTTTTAAGAAGAAAATTTTAAAATAAAAAAGAAGTTTTTAAAAATTGTAAAGAATAAACTTAGAGCAACAGGCACACCGTTGTCTATAGCTGTAATTTGAAACACTTCCTGTTCTGGTAATCGTTGATTGAGGGGACGTAGTGGGGTGGGGGGAGTAGGCAGATGGTGGGGGTTACCCGTAGCGCTAGGCTACACACTCTGCCAGCGCCGAGCTAAAAATAAATCATTACATAAGAAATAAATTAATTGTTTGGAATTTCCGAACATATCACCATGTTAAATACATATGTTGTTTTATAATTTATGTATTTTATTTAGGTCTTTATCTTAACGTTTGTGTTACATACTAAAACAAACAGTTAGATACATATCCAATTATAATGTACCCAGTGGCGGAACTAGAAAAAAGGGCCACCCCGCAAAAAATATTTTTCGGCCCCATATATATATATATATATATATATATATATATATATATATATATATATATATATATATATATAAACAAAACACGAAAATACGGACATGGAATACTCATTAAGGGCTTGTCCGAAAATTGAAAATGTTTTATTTATTTTTTTAATTAAATACGTTTCAACAACACTTCATTTGTGTGAGTTCTATTAGTCTGTTTTGAAATTTTCTGTTTTAATGGCTGACATAATGCTTCTATACGTACAAATCGGTCAATAGAATATGAAGCATGAAAACTTTGTATTCGTAATTGTTTTTCGCCTTATGTTTATTTTTATGTTTTTTTAATTTATATTATTAGTTTTTAATACATTTCCTTTTTATACTATGTCATTCTTTATTATGTATTTTTTAAAAATTATTATTAAGAAAAGTAATTGCTTATTAATTTGTTTAGTGCAAATCTATTAAAAGTTTCTTAAGAACACACATAATTGACTATTTAAAAAAGGGAAATAAGTCATGGAAGTGGTTTGAACGTTTGCCTATCTTTCACATTACAACTCATGTAGCCTATATATTTGTTTTCCTATGACCTATACGAAACAGCGTGTGTTAGCTACTGTAGAACATCACTACTGTAGTTTATCTGTTTGTTTTTTAACAAGAAAATTATTTTTTTAACTCTAAGAAAAATTGATTACGGTCGGCTTTGGGCCCCTAAACGTCCTGCCCCCCCCCCCCCCGTATTGCGGGGTCTGGCGGCACTGTAGTTCCGCCCCTGCATTACAGTAATGTGTTCTATGCACTTAAAGAATGAATACATAAGCAAATATGCTTTCTTAAATAAAAGAATTGAACAATAAATTGTTTATTTTACAAACTTTATTTATAAAGGCAGCTCCTTTCTTATACCTCATTTCAAATCAGGTAGGTGTTGGATAATTTAGTAAATGTTAAATAATAATTGTTTAGAGTAGGCCCATATAGAAATATTTATGTTACATGGCAAAAGAGGCGCGCAGAAAGAACAAGCCTTCGGCTTAGGAGCGTGCTACCACGCAGATTTCATGCAGGTTATACATGAGCCTACACGAGCGATAGGTCAGATCAACAATAAACTACCATTAAGGTAGAATCATTGAGATTGTTCAACAATTAGTTCAACCACGGGTGAAGTGTGGCAAGCTAGTTGGTCGAATGTGTTTGGGAAAGTACACACAATGTTTGTTAGCACACCAAAGGCAAGTTCACACTGCGCCCCAATCGATTATACAATCGATCTGCTTTTATAAGCACTAATGTTCAGTGTATTGAATGTTTGGTGTGTATCAAAATCATACATATTAAATAAAATTTAAATTTAAAAAATAATCTTTGAACTAGACCATGCAGAATTTTTAAATATAACGCTTCGTTTTTATAAACAAATTGTAATAAGACACAAAAGTTAAAATATATTTTATTTTACTAGTTCTTGTAGCGTAATATAAAACGAAATTTTACCAACCTATAGACAGATTAAGTTAAGAACGGTTACGCCCCATGTATTACAAATGATCAGAAATATTGCTTAAAATATATAATGAGTTCAACTTTTGTTTAAAATTTCAAACGGATTTAACGCAATTTAAATTCATGAAAAGTTGTGCTAGTGAATGCATCACACGTGTTGTGTATGCTTAGTGAAGACTAAAATAAAGTAAAATATAATATACTAAATAACCTATAATACATGACTTGTGCCTGTTGACTAGAATTTGATTGATTTCAACGTTTCACCTCACTTCTGTATTTTTCTCTTTAGTTTGCGCTAGAAACTAGATGCCTATTTCTGACTATAAGAATTCTTTTTCCTTAAATGTAAGCAATGTCCCCACATTGCTTGGATCTTAGATCTTAACCTTAGCCCAGAGTGTCCACTGTATAACGTTTCGCTTATTCTCTGTTGACATCTTCATAATTCAATGAATGGATCAAGAAAGATGAAAGTAGACAACCTCGCCATATACCAAACCGTACAATTAAGTCCTCTGTAGTCAGTCTTCCATTCTCTGCTTTATTGACCTTTATATAAGGATATAATTATGTTGACTTTTTTATGTGGTACTTGATAGCGTTTATATTATCCCACCATCTATTTAGACTGTCAAATGTCTACGCATAGTTTATATAGTTAATGCAAAGAGATACGCTAAGCACTTGAAGCTGTCTAATGTGTGTATAGTAGTGAAAGGCTAGTTTCAAAATCTGCTGTCAGTGCTTCGGTCGCATATGAAAAATAATTCGTTCCGTTTGTTTGTGGATTAGTCCAACAATTCTATAATGTACGTATGCAATTCTGAATACGTTCAGATCGACTAGATGCTTTATATATAAAACCGTCTGCTTAACGGCTTAAGGATTTAATTTTTATCAGAGGCACTAGAATGGAGCAGTTTCTTCCAGGCATCTCTTCGAGGGGGGGGGGGGTCTCTGCCCCCCGAAAAAAGTTATTATTTATTATTTCGATGCAATCTACATACTTTATTGGAATTCTTTTAAGAGTTTCGTTTTTTTTTAAGCAATACTATTAGTTAATAATGAACTTTAATCTTATTTACAATAATGATCTTAAATATTTCCCATAGAGATCATGGAATAGTGACTTTTAAAAAGATACAAAATAAAATTAAAACAATACTGCATAGCGTTAGTGAGATAGAATGCTAAACCGAGAGTCTCGAGTTCGCTTCCTCGTTCAAGTCAGTAGAATGTCCCTGAGTCCACCCAGCTCTGTTGGGTACCTACCTCATGTTAGAGAAAAGAAAGACGGCTTTGCTTAGTGCTGAACACACTATTTTTCATATGCCTAGGTCTTTAATGCAGATGAACTTGGGCACGACTGGGATAAGATGATGATGATAAAATGACAATAATAAATTTAATGTCAATAAATTTGTAATTAAGTATTACATTCGCAAACACACCAGCACATCGCATCTCGAGAAATACGACAAGAAAATCATGGGCACTTATCTATCTAACTATATTTTTAAGTATATAATAACACATACCATAGGATAAACGCCCTGTTAAAATACTTAATTTCAAAACGATATGCGCATTTTGTAGGAGCATTTTAAATGAAATACATTATTTAAGATCTTGTTTTCGAGCTAGTCAGCATTAATTTTAAATTAAATAGATTGAGAAAATAGTTTGACAGGCGTGTTTATTTAAAAATAGTATTTGGATGTTAGCCAACCAACAAATTATGTTCCTGTTTGGTTGACGTCAAAGCTTTTGTTCACAATTCAGGAACAACCTTGACCTTAATATACTAAACATAAAGAAAAAGGTGAGATACAAATTTAGTACTGAATCAATAAGTCATGATCAGTTTGAATCTCCATTCGTTGAGTTATGTAAGGATTTTAAAGAGAAAAAACTACATCAGTAACATAATGTAATTTTTCGAGGGTTTTCTCTCTGGTATGGGGTACAAACGTTGTACCAAATGGAATGTAAACGACTCTGCCCCCCCCCCCCCCCCCGAAGAGATGCCTGGAAGAAACTCTGGTTTCAAACCCCCTAGGAACACAATTCGAGAATTGCGGGTTAGAAAAAATGTTCTTGATTGCCTTACTTGGCGAACCGCTAACAAACGAAATACGGGTTAACGCTACAGAAAAAAAAAATCAGCTCTCCTGATCAATTAAAAGCAAGTTTTATAGCTGTTCTATTAGCAATAAACGTTTACCTACTTTTTCTCAATGACACATGTACAATATATCACATGTAATAACCTTATTTTCACCATCCACCACATATTAAATTGACATCAAATTCTTTGCCGATTCCACCTTTTAACTCTATACGATGACCAACAACGAAGCCATTTTTTGTCTCAGGGTGTTTGCTGACGTCAACAACCACATATAATTAAAGACAGGAACGGTTTTTCCCCGATCGTCAAAAGTCGTATAAATGTTAGCCTCGTCTATATAAAACCTTGACTAGACCACCAACAGACATTGTGTAAACCAAGCTTTCTGTGATACGTTCAACATTTAGATTTATATGTTCATTGTTTTTATTGAATTGCAAAGTAAGTATTAGTAAAATACAAGGGCGTTTTACGTTTAACATAAATACTATAATGGAATTTATACAGAATGTAAATATTTCATCTTGACAATTTAAAACATTACTATTTCAGTGTTTGGATTATTTAATTAACATCGTGTATTTTAATAAGTTGTATTTTGTTCGCCTTCTAAATCTCTAGATTTATTTAAAAACAACGATATAGTATTGCTTATATACAAAATTACATCAGGAAAAACATATGTGTAGGGCATCCATAAATAAAGTTTTACTTTCCCATTTCGTGTTGTCATAGATTATCACAAAGATCATTACATTACGTAATGATTTGTCGCGGACGGTTGTTGGGATATCATGGTTGCCATTTCCCCAATGTCTTGCCAATAACCGGATGCTCTGATGCGCTCAGTGAGTCTGCGAAAGACGATCAGGTCCAGTCTCAGACGTCATGTAGACATCTACTCCTTTATTACACTCGCTTTCACACCCCCCCCCCTCTCACTCGAACTTGCAAGACTGTCCTCGAAAAGCTGCAGTACCAAGTCAGGTGCCCATACCATCTGTTTTTGTCCTGACCATGTAAAGCAAATCTTTAAAACAACCGATCATGTTATTGAACATATCACGAACCTCGTTATTTGTTATATGACCCGTGTATTAAATTCACAGGCGTCTGCGCAGTCATCTCACATCACATCTCTAGGTCCGGGTCCATCTCTGCTTTTCTGTATTGGGTTCCCTGACTCTCATCCATGTAGGCACCTCACTATCTGAACAGCTCTAGATCAAGCACCAGCAATCTCCTTAAAAAAGTCTCGTAAATGTTAGCAAAGTAAATCTGATAGGGGGAAGTTTTGAAAAGGATTGTCATTAGGGTATGACAACAGTACAAATCTAATTCCCATTCATCCCTATATGTAACTTGAGCTCCAATATATAAAGAATGTTGAACATTATATCCATATTATATGTTAACAAAACCCAATAATATAGTTTTCACCTAAATCGTGACCTTTATTTTTAATCTCGTTTGTTATAAATCAAATGTATGTGACTGTAGAATTCACATAAATACAAAATAAGTACATTCAATGACATTGAATAAAACAGTTCTAATCATGACTCATGAGAAATAAAATATGTAAATTTGTCCAAAAAATTGTGTTTATGTTTTATACATTAATATATATCTAATATATAGTTCAATGTTTTAATTAAATATCTCCAAATATTAGGTAACACCCCAAAGTCAACAATTAACAAAGATTCCTATTCTTTCGCGGCATTTAATGGTGTCACCCCCCCCCCCCCCCCCAGAGACGTAACGACCCTTCCCGGGGACAAACTTTCAAATTTTCGATTTGCAACCCCCCCTCAAACTTTTGATTTGCACCCCCCCCCCCTTCAAGCTTTTCTCTATATTTTACTTTTTTTTGCCTTGGTGTCACCCCCCTAAATGGTGTCACCCGGTGCGGTCCTCACCCCCCCCCCCTCGCTACGCCTCTGGAAATAGTTTTTAAATTGTTATTTTTCATTACATAGAAATATGGTACAGCTACAAGTTTCTAATGTATTTTGCAATCTATAATAATAGTTTCGCTGTCTGTCTGACAAGAACGCTCTGTCTGACAAGAACGCTCTAGAGAAAACACAAGCAATTTAAAAACATGCATAGTATTTCGAAAAACGAAGTATGACGTCGACACATTTAGCATGGAGTTGAAAATAATCTCAAGGCGGAAAGTGCACACAGTAATATAATGACGTCATTGATTATCGCGTAAACATTAAATAAAAAGGAAATGTTGTCTAATCTAAATGGTTTGCGTGAAGAGTTTCTTGCATACAATTCTTCGGGTAGGGCCGAAGCCCCACCCCACGCGTAAGAACGTCTGAACCCCCCCCCCCCCCACCCCCCTCCCCAGCTCAAAAGAAATTTCTTCATCGATACTCTATAATAAAATTACCGCCTAATTAATGTGTCTAATCTAAAAAGTGGTTTTCTTGCAATTTCTTTAATGCAATTCTTCGGGTAGTGGCTAAGCGCGACAACAGTGTTTCTTTCAGACTTTTTCCTCCCCGGAGAGGGGTGGGGGTAATTGAAATTTTCGGGGGCGGGGGTAGAATTTTCGGGAAGGGGGGCGGACACTGGAAAAAGTATATAATTATATTTCGTTGAATGGGACGGTAGACATGATTTTTTTGGGAGTGGGGGGTGGGGGGTAGGGGGTTGGGGGAGGGGGGGGGGGTGGGGTGGGTGGGGGTGGGAGGGGTGGGGGTGGGGGGTGGTGTGTGTGGGGGGGTGGGTTGGTTTTAGTTTGGGGTGGGGGTGGGGGGTGCGGTTGGGGGGGTGGTGTGTGGGGTGGGTGGGGGTGGGTGGGGTGGGGGTGGTGTGTGTGGGGGATGGGTTGGTTTTAGTTTAGAGAAAAGAGACAGCACTATCAACCTAGCGCCCGGTGTATCCTTCCTCAACGGGCCATTTTTCTCGTAATAAATATTCAAGAAGATCTTACACTTATATGTGCGCGTGTTAAATTTTTCCCCCAACTTTGATAAGTCTAGTTAAGTCGGCGCTGCAACTTTTGAAAAATCAAACAATTTTAAACAAACACACAAATACAATAGTCGAATCTAACCATTTCTAAATAAAAGAAAAATGTTTTTTGTACGAAATAGTTAGCAATTTTTTTTTACAGGAAATGGGTTAATGATAAGCAATATATGTGATTTAAATTATCATAAAACATGTATAGGCATTGTTGCTATACCTACCCAGTCTTATATATAGCTCCACAGTCTTCATATTGAAAATCCAATCACAAAGACTGGGCCTTAAGTTGAGAAGAGTCAGATGTTGCCCCTGATTGATCCAAGGGACTGGGTGTAATCCGTAGAGCTTTGATTCATCAGTAAAAAAAAAAAGTTTTTTTTTAAACATAAAAAATTGGCACACAATTATACTGGCGTAAAGTTAATTCTTCTAAAGATATTGTTAAGTTTTAATTTTGCCATTTTTCATTACCTTAATTATGAAATCCTTACATAATGTTGTATGTTAACGATTTTTGCCTTTAGCTACAGAAACCAACCATGGAAACCTCAATCAAAGGGAGAGAAGGAAAACTGGACTCACAAAACGTACATGAAGGTAGAGCCATATAAACATTAAATCATTGATGTGAACACATATTTTGGGGATTAAGTTTAAAAGCTAATATGACATTGCGAATCAAATATGTTGTTGCCCGTTCCTCAATAACTAAAACATGTTAGTACTGGTGGAATATAAATGTTTTATAACCAATATATTATAGCCGACTATAAGAAATTATTGTTTTAATATACTTGTAAAAAATGATTGTGGTTTTAAGGTGCATCATTCTCTAGGAGTCCACATACATTTTTCAAAACTAACCTAACATGTGTCTTTCATCCAGTTGAGATATGACAAACATAATTTAACTCTATTCTAAACAGTTTTTAATCCGTCCTAGTGTAAACATGTAGTTGATCTTATTACACCGTATTAGATGTAGGGTATTGTAATCGTTTCTTTTTTTAATTTTTGTAGGAAATCATGAAGCCGAGATGTGCTATGAAGAAGCTGATCTACACAAACGAATGGCAGACTGTAAGAAGAATCCAGGTCATATAGGTTTTATACCTCTTGAAGATTTCAACACTAATTGTCTTCCCTCACGTTACCATGACGACGACCTCATGTCTAAGACAATCAAAACAATGGCAGCCTTAACTGTCCAGGTAAAGACAAGTTTCACCAGTCTAGAGAGTTACCAGAGTTTTACCCAGGCACTCATGATCCATATCCATGTTATAATGACAGAGGAAGTCACGTGATGAGGTTAGGGACAGGGAGGATTTGTTGGGCCGACAAGTATACAGAGAGTGACCAAACTTGTCGTTGTGTTAAGTGTCAAGTCTCTGCCACACCCAGTAAAGTGTGGGGGGAAGTTCGTGTCTTGACATCCACTCATGTGGTGTTTGATGCCAGTGAGGCGAGACAGACCAGGTGTGTTTTATGTTTTGATGACAATAGCAGTCAAGGTGTCGATCTTGATGGCTGGGAGATGGGTGGGGCAGATATTGAGAGAGACAGGAGTGTGTTGAGTTATGTGACATGCGACTTAGATTTGGTTGATGAACTGGACAAGATGTGTCGGTGCTTGTATGATCTTTGTGAAAAAATAAGCGACAAATACAGGAGATTTGTTAACGTGGACAAGTTGACCGTTATAGTGTCACATCCTCATGGGTGTCCTAAACAGATCTCTGTAGGACAATGGACACGCAAACAAGAGAGGGTTGATAGCCATGTCTGGACTAAGTACTGGTACACAACAAGTACTTGTCCAGGCTCCAGTGGAGCGCCTATATTCACGCTAGGATATTGCGGGAGGTTGTATCGCCATTCCCACTGTGCATCAAACTCTGAAGGAAATTATAGTGGGGAGTGGAGAGGCTGATGCTAATGACAGTTCTCTCCCATCGTCTACAGAAACAATTTAAACAAACACATTGTTTGAACACAGTGGCGTAGCGAGGTCGGGTGTCACCCGGTGCGGCACTAAGTGGTGTCACCCCCCCCCCCCCCCCCACCAGAGGCGTAGTGACCCTTCCCGGGGACAAACTTTCAAATTTTCGATTTGCACCCCCCCCCCTCAAATTTTCGATTTGCACCCCCTCCACCTCAAACTTTCGATTTGCACCCCCCTCAAGTTTTTCTCTATATATTTTGCTATTTTTTGCCTTGGTGTCACCCCCCTAAATGGTGTCACCCGGTGCGGTCCGCACCCCCGCCCCCCCCCCCCTCGCTACGCCCCTGTTTGAACATATCCTTTCATTAAACTGTATGTGTCATATCGTTATGTTAATTCAAATTTAATGATGATTTAAACATGTTTTAACTGTTTTAAATTTTTTATCCATCATTATCCATCATTATGTTACAAATGCTTTATTTCAAATATAAATTATTTTCCTTAACTAATACCGGCTAATTGTTTTCTTAGAAAATAACATTTTTAATTGGTTAGCCAAGTGTTCCCATTAAATGTCTTGTATTTGTCTTAACAAATTGTAAATACATAGCATTTTAATACTTGAAAATAAAACATCTGTTTCCTAATTTTTGGTTCAATTGTTTTCGGCTTATCGGTTTGTTGAATTATAAAAGGATTTTAATATATACGAGCCGACCCGCGGCGTATTATACGCCGCTATTTAGTTGTTTTACTTTCTAACGATAACCCCACCCCCCCCCCCCCTTTCCCCCAACACCCCCCCCCCCCCCCCCCGTGAAAGCAGCCTCCTCTTAGCTACCTCTCCTAAGTTTAAAATCGTTTCAAACTAAATTATCTGCCCCTCACTAAACCCAGCTTTACGATCGTAAACATTTAGCGTGAACCAAAGCTCAACAGAAATGTTACACGCCAAGCGCTTGAGTGGAACCCCCAGGGAAAGCGGAAGAGAGGGCGCCCAAGACAGACCTGGAGGCGGAGTCTTCTTGAAGAACTGAAGCCAACAGGGATGTCTTGGGAGATGTCAAAATTAATAGCTGAGGATAGGAAGAAATGGAAGGAAATGGTGGAGGCCCTATGCTCCATAAGGAGCAAAGAGGACTAAGTCAAGTCAAAGCTCAACAGACTTCCTAGAGAGGAAGAGAGGGGACTGCAAGGCGCGCTTACAGCTTGTTTTCTAACGTCTCCAAGAAGAGAATTAAATATATAGATTACTAAACCTTTAATGTTTGGACAACTGTAGCTCTAAATATTTTAAAATAAAATATACACTAAAGTTTCATGTTTAACATTAAAAAAATCTCTTTAGGAATAATACATTACAATTATAAAAATCTTAAAAGCTATATTGTAAAATGACCAATAATCTTTAGCAGTTAATTTTAGACATTCTCGATCAACTGCTAACAATCTTAAAGCTTAGATGCCTTTATTAATTGTATTCGTTTAACTTGTATTCGTAATTATAATATAGAAGCGGCAATCCTTCAACATTATAAAGCTATTACGTGTCAAAAGTTTATGCCATGTAGAGCCAGTAGACTCCACCATCAGCCGGTTTTGTATTCTGGATGTTCTTCCAAAACAGTAAACTGCCCAAGAACAAACTTTACGGCAAAAGTTGTTTTATATCGGAGTTTCTCTCCTAGATGGGTTGCTGGCCCTTGGGGAAACGAACATTTTTGTCTATATTATTTAGGACATAATTTGTCTTGATTATTTACTTCACCATATTTAAAATTATTTTAAATGTTTATGTAATAGAACCGAGTCGAAATGATTTGTGTTTTGATTTTTGAAGAAGATAAGGCTATATAATGTCAAACAATAGAGCCACCACATACACTGTAATCGATATGGTAAACTGCCAATTTTTACATGATATTTTTAGAGTTCATTCAAAGGTGAATTAACATATATTTATGCGAAGGGGGGACGGGAATATTAGGGGTGGAATACCTCAACCATAGAAGAATGTGGTGGAGAGGGGGGTCCTGGCTGAGGAATATTACGAAATATTCATTAAGATTTTTTTAAAAAATCATCGCAGAGGTTAGATATCGTTGCAGTGTTTAATTGTGTCCTTATATTTAGTGAGAGGAGAAGCATATTTAGAGCCGTGTGACCATATAAATTAAATGTGCGTTGGGAAAATTAGTGGAAACATTATTTATGCGATTTTTGTGAATCGTTAAATTGATTATTATTTATATTCTTTACCCAGCATGGCCACCCACACCCAGGAGGGTTGGACATCATTTTAGGGGAGGGGGTTATGTTTACATTAGTGAAGTCTAACGACAATGAGGTGAAGTAAAAAAAACGTTATTAATGAAAGGTCTTGTTAAGAAACAAACTACAGAGACACTACAAGGTTTATTTGGTTTGACATAAAATTGAGACAATGTAGTGAAAATAAAAAAAAAAAATTGGTTGGATTTTATTAAATGCTTTCATCTAAATGTATTTTTAAGCTTCTTTTGCAAATAATCTGCGGTGTTTTTTTTTTAAAACTCAGAATTTCAGTGCTTAAAAATCTGAATGTATTTGTATGTGTTTTTCAATGTGCGAAAGTATGTGCAATACGCAATTACTACTGCAGAGGATAACAAACTGCTTTATTCGCTAATAAATACATTAACGACTTGACATAGAATTGCCAGGTTTAACCTTACAAAACTCTTGTTACGTCACGTTAGTGGTCTATATCTTGTACACAATACTACTCTTAACATGGTGATATGTTCGGAAATTCCAAACAATTAATTTATTTCTTATGTAATGATTTATTTTTAGCTCGGCGCTGACAGCGCGTGTAGCCTAGCGTTACAGGTAACCCCCCACCCACTGAATACTTCCCCACCCCACTACGTCCCCTCAATAAACGATTACCAGAACAAAGCAGTGTTTCAAATTACAGTTATAGACAACGGTGTGCCTGTTGTTCTCAGGGGCGGAACTACAGTGCCGCCAGACCCCTCAATGCGGGGGGGGGGGGAGGGGCCCAGGGGCAGTTAAGAGGCCCACAGCCGACCTTAATATATATATATATATATATATATATATATATGGTAGAGGTGTAGCGAGGGGGGGGGGTGCAAATCAAAAGTTTGAGGGGGGGAGGGGGGTGCAAATCAAAAGTTTGAGGGGGGATGCAAATTGAAAGTTTGAGGGGGAGGGGTGTAAAAATCGAAAGTTTGAGGGTTTTAGGAGGGGGTGCAAATTGAAAGTTTGAGGGGGGGGGGGTTGTAAATCGAAAGTTTGAGGGTTTGAAGGGGGGGGGGGGTGCAAATCGAAAGTTTGTTCCCGTTCGCCGAGAGAAGGGTCGCTCTGATATATGGGAGCCCAAAAGAATTTTTTGCGGTGTGGCCCTATTTTTCTAGTTCCGCCACTGCTGTAATGTTTTTTATATGTATATTTTATTTATCAGTAATGATTTGTTTGGTAAACGTTTTAGTAGCTCGGTAATGTTATGATAGAGTGAAAATTGGGAAACTTTTGTCCGTAAATTAATCCTCTATCGTCGATTAAATATTTGCAAACAGTTATTTAATTACGCCCACATAAGACGAGTCTTAGTCGGAATTACAACTTTGTCTTTAGAATGTTGCTGTTGCAATCAATGTGAAATTCAAATTTTACTTAGAATGGTGTATTTATAATTTCGCGAACTGTAGTACTGATACATAACCATTAAATACTCTTTTAGTTAAAAAATGTTTAAATTTTTCATTCGATACGATATTACAATCAATATGGGGATAATTAATGTATGTACAATTTCCCACAAGCTAGTATAAAGTCTTTATTCATGCATGTTCTATTTTAAGAGAATCATTTGGTTGTTACCTCATCTGTGATATGTCAAATAAGAAACATGTTTGTCTTTTACTTTTATCACAACCCAGAATAGAGAATACTGTTGGTGATAAGAGAGATTAATAGAAGCGTCTGAACAACCGCAGACTGTCAATAACCAAAATTTTATTCCCTGTATTTTTGGATTTTTTTTTCTTTTCCCATTAACTTTTATCAGTTGCTATGTTCCCGATTGAAAGTTCGTTCTCGTGTTCAAAATTCATAAAGCAACAGTTAGTTATTTCCAATTGAGAAAAATAGGAAAGCAAAAAAAAATGTTATCATCCAATAACTTATTTATCTACTTTAGCAGTAGTGCACAGCGGGTATAACAGATGAGTTTAATATAACAATAAATGCAGATAATAACAAAAGTCGCTCTAAAAATAAAATTTAATTTGATATCAGTATGTTAGAGATGTTTTTTTTCATCCGACTGTTCTTTTACTCACTAACACCTCTAGTTCAGTTTACCAGCCAACTCTAAAACAGATGGAGAATTTCAACACACACCTGTCCCTATCGTATTGCCAAAAAAATATGAAGTGGGTCAAAGTAAAATAAACAAGATCTACACATCTATTCAGAGCAACATATAAATAAAAACCCATCGCTTTACAACTGGTTCAGTTATCATTATTTCATCTTAACTAAATACTTTCTAAATTATGAAATATGGATTGAAAGACCAAATATATTTTAAAATTCCATACCATTTTAATTTCTTGAGTTATCTAAAATTATTTTTAAAAATATATTACGTTTTTCAACAAACAGCTATTAAATTTCACTGAAAATAAGAAAATTATTCAAACTTGCTTTCATTAATAATAGCTTTGGTTACTCCACGATGGTCTCTTACACTTTATAGTTACCTATACCTTTTTAAAGAAATCAGGTTTGTTTTGTTTCCTTATTTTCTGTGTGTTTAATAGTTAAAGCCTATTTCTGTTTTAGTAATATTTCCTTCGTTTAAAACATACATTGTGCGGTTCCCAGAAAGATGCGCAACGGAAAAAAGCGCAACGTTGTGCTCATTTTTTCTGTTTGGGCTTTTTTCTGTTTGCGCTTTTTTTCTGTGTGCGCTTTTTTCCGTTTGCACTTTTTTCTGTTTGCGTTTTTTCTGGGTGCGCTTTTTTTCTGTTCGCGCTTTTTTCCGTTTGCGCTTTTTCTGTTTGCCTTTTTTCTGTGTGGGCTTTTTTTCTGTGTGCGTTTTTTTTCTGTGTGCGTTTTTTTCTGTTTGCGCTTTTTTTCTGTTTACGCTTTTTTTTTCATTGCGCTTTTTTCGTTGCGCATCTTTCTGGTCACCCTCGGACAGTTACCTGACTTCGGTCAAAGGGGGGGGGGGGGTAGGGGGGGAGGTAAAGATTTGTCCCCACACTATCCGTCCCGCATGCCGAGGTCTCATAAACTGATAAACTCTACTTTATTTGACATATCGACCTTCAGGGTAAATTAGAAAATAAACACACACACACATACACACACGAACACACACACACACACGTATATATATATATATATATATATATATATATATATATATATATATATATATATATATATATATATATATATATATATCAGGGGTAAGCATTTCACATTTTGGGCGCTGCATTATTTATACATCTCGGTACACCCTCTCATGCTATCGCCCCCTACAATACTCCGGCCATCTCCCCAGAATTCAAGCGCGCTCTCTAAAGGTTTTTTTAAGCAGTGTATTCACCCATTGTGTCGCCTTTCATCTTTCAGGCAGCGCTCTAACAAAGACTGTAGGGGAAATCGATGCCGGTAGGGGGGAGCCTTGTGAGGTGTTTGGAAAATAAACGATCAAGTACAATTTCACGGCTATACGCACACGATCATGCTAATCAGTTTTCTTAGTGATTTTTTAAAAAAAATATTTTTTATTTTTTAATTTAGGGAGGAGAGTTTTTATTACTACAGAGAAGCCTGAATTAAAGAAAGTATCGCATGTATTCTTCTACAGTAAAAGTTTGGTCTAAAGAAAGTATCCCAGGTATTCTTATACAGTAGAAGTTTGGCCTAAAGGAAGTGTTGCAGCTATTCTTGCAAAATAAAAGTTTGGCCTAAAGAACTGTGACATACATACATTCTTGTACAATAAAAGTTTGGCCTAAAGAAACGGTGACATACATATTATTATATTCTTGTACAATAAAAGTTTGGCGTAAATGAAGTGTCGCAGATATTCTTGTACAGTATAATGGCAGTCGAGGAGGGATGTGAGAAAGGCGGGGTGGTGAGCGAGGGGCTCCATGTCCGCAGAAACGGCCAGCTCTTAGCAAAAGCGTTAAAATAAATAATACGAACCGACCCGCGGCATATCATACGCCGCTATTTAGTTGTTTTATTTTCTACTTTTCAGTAATTCATAATTTGTGAATTCGACAGTACCAATGCTGCCACTGAAAATATTTGCTTTAAAACACTATCAGTAGGTCGTTAAGGACGATACTACCCCCCCCTCCTTTCCCCCAACCCCTACCCTACACCCCCCCCCCTCCCCGTGAAAGCAGCCTCCTCTCAGTTACCTTACCTCCCCTAAGTTTAAAATAGTTTCAAACTAAATTATCTGCCCCTAATAGCCGTCACTAAACCCGGCTCTACAAATGTAAACATTTAGCGTGAACCACAGCTCACCAGACCATGTAAGGGTGGGGTGGTAGGGAGCGCGCTTACAGCTTGTTTTGTAGCGTCTCCAAGAAGAGAATTATATATATATATATATATATATATATATATATATATATATATATATATATATATGTAGATATATATAGATATAGATAGATGAAAATATTATACTTATTACGCCCCTTTGTACCAATTACTTCAATGGCTTACAAAAAAAAAATTACTGAAAAAAATGTACAAAAAAACTGAATGTACTGTTTACTAATTATTATTTTTTTAGTTCAATTAAAGTTTAGAAGACGCTCTTAAATGTCCTCTATATTTACTTTAATGTTTCCATTTGCGTTATTGTTTGCGTTTGGATTTTGGTTTTGGTTCTGGTTGGTTGTGGTTAGGGATAAGATTGAAATTAGAGTTAGGTTTCAGGTCATATGTTATTTTCTCAAACATCCTTTTTTAATTATATATATTTAATTTTAAAATTATTTCCTAAATCCGGGCAATGGCGGGTGTATGCTGCTTAATTAACACACAAGTCACGGTCCTTTACAGATACGTTTTTCACAGAGGTCAGTGCAGGGCCTAGCCGAGACGGCTTGTACTCAATATGAGAGTAGGAAGGGAGCTAAATATTATTTTTTTATAGTTGTAATTCATAAAGTTTATTTTTGTGTATATTACATTATGTTAAGGATCCGTGACATTCTAGCTGACAGAAAGGGGCTTACTGTGTGTAAATTGAAATGCAATTTAGGTCCATATTGCATTAAAAATATATTTATTATAGCAAACTTTTAAATACAAACCATGATGTTTAAGAGTGTGTGTGCTTATTTTAATTAAATCGCATCGCTTAGGTTCGTTGTAGGACAATTTTAGCTTGAGTGAAACCTTTTCTAATTTTAATAATTCAACTCCACATTACATAAGACATCAATACAGTCCTTTATAAACAAAAAGCTTACAAATACTAAAAATCAACGAAAACATGTACATGAAAAATCTCAACACATTTACAAAAACCTAGTACAAAACCTCTCAACCTCATTATACAACAGAATCCAATGGTGTAGGAAATACGCTCTAACAGACATAACTTCAGGAACCTTAACCTTAAAGCCATCACACCCAAAGCCAGGGAAATAACATACAGACTCATTCATAATACAACACAAATAACATAAATCAGAAACTCTCTTGTCCACTATGCAGACAAAATACAATAGAAACAGAAACACACATCTTTCTAAAATGTTCTACCATCCGGTCCTAGGACCTTTGACCACAGGTGCTTTGACCATAGGGGGTTTGACCATAGGGGGTTTGACCATAGGGGGTTTGACCATAGGGGGTTTGACCACAGCGGAGCTTTGACCATAGGGGCTTTGACCATAGGGGGCTTGACCATAGGGGGTTTGACCACAGCGGAGCTTTGACCATAGGGGCTTTGACCATAGGGGGTTTGACCATAGGGGGTTTGACCATAGGGGGTTTGACCACAGCGGAGCTTTGACCATAGGGGCTTTGACCATAGGGGCTTTGACCATAGGAGCTTTGACCATAGGGGGTTTGACCATAGGGGGTTTGACCACAGCGGAGCTTTGACCATAGGGGCTTTGACCATAGGGGCTTTGACCATAGGGGGTTTGACCATAGGGGGTTTGACCATAGGGGGTTTGACCACAGCGGAGCTTTGACCATAGGGGCTTTGACCATAGGGGCTTTGACCATAGGAGCTTTGACCATAGGGGGTTTGACCATAGGGGGTTTGACCACAGCGGAGCTTTGACCATAGGGGCTTTGACCATAGGGGCTTTGACCATAGGGGGTTTGACCATAGGGGGTTTGACCACAGCGGAGCTTTGACCATAGGGGCTTTGACCATAGGGGGTTTGACCATAGGGGGTTTGACCACAGCGGAGCTTTGACCATAGGGGCTTTGACCATAGGGGGTTTGACCATAGGGGGTTTGACCACAGCGGAGCTTTGACCATAGGGGCTTTGACCATAGGGGGTTTGACCACAGCGGGGCTTTGACCATAGCGGTGCTTTGACCATAGGGGGTTTGATCATAGGGGGTTTGACCATAGGGGATTTGACCACAGGTGTTTTCTCAGCAGAGGGTCTTTGATCACAGGTGGTCTATCAACTGGTGTTTGATCACAGGCGCTGCGTCCGGCTTTGATCATAGGTGTTTTGTCCACATAGGGTCTTTGATCTCAGGTGGTTTGTCCAAAGCTGTCCATATATGGTAAGGATTTATTTTAAAAGTTGCTAAATTATATTCGACATGATGTAATAATATGTTAAATCATCATGTATAAATACAAGTCATCTAAACTACTCTATGTCAAAACCATAGAGAATCTTGGAGATTATAGCACGTCAAAAAAAGTAAAAGAACTTTGTTGTATCGTGGCCACGAGTTTTGGCTACACAGAGAACGCCAGGACGGGTCACGCGTTTGGCGGTGTACGAAGAATCGCACTTGTAAGTGCAAAGCTACAATAGTTGCACAAAATCTTGTGATTATAGGAGAGCTGATTCCTCAACATTCAAAAGAAGGAAACATTAGCTATGGTTTGGCAAAACGAGCTGTTGGAGAAATGAAACGAAGACTATGCATTTTCAAGTACATCTACATTATGTATTTGTGAAACTTGTTATATGTCGCATTATTTGTGTTTCATTTATATTAAAAATAAACCTATGAGGTCTAGCACCAGCCTTTATGTGGAGACTAAAATATAATTCTTGGCTTTTTTAAAATACATGTTAATTTCTATTAACGTACTCTCAGGAAACATGTATAAAATCGTGTTAATTGTATCACACCTATGATCAAAGCCGGACACAGCGCTTGTTATCAAACACCAGTTGATAGACCACCTGTGATCAAAGACCCTCTGCTGAGAAAACACATGTGGTCAAACCCCCTATGGTCAAACCCCCTATGATCAAACCCCCTATGGTCAAAGCACCGCTATGGTCAAAGGCCCGCTGTGGTCAAACCCCCTATGGTCAAAGCCCCTATGGTCAAAGGCCCGCTGTGGTCAAACCCCCTATGGTCAAACCCCCTATGGTCAAAGCACCTGTGGTCAAAGGTCCGCGCACCTACCATCCAGACTATAAAAACGACCCTAAGGACCAAATTTTGGAAAAATAGATATATACAAAGAGTACGTAGCTGTTACTTGAAATAAATTCCCCAAACACAAAGATAGGACGGATTTAGAAGAAAAAGCAAGAACGATAGCTATTTATAGACAAACTATTTGGACGCATAGTAACCGAGCCAAATATGCCAATTCACTCTTCACATGCTTCATTGAGTCCGATGCCCGGTACACCTCAGTGAAAGCAACCTTTTCATTCTCGACCCAACCATAAGCTGCAACTACCTAACCCGAATACAGCCATACGATTACTACCTTTGCGATGTTTGCAATGTCATATCTTGTGTTATATTGTACGAGCCGACCCTCGGCATATCATACACCGCTATTTAGTTGTTTTATTTTCTACTTTTCAGTACTTCATAATTTGTGAATTCGACAGTACCAATGCTGCCACTGAAAATATTTGCTTTAAAACACTATCAGTAGGTCGTTAAGGACGATACTAGCCCCAACCCCTACCCTACACCCTCCCCCCCCCCGCGTGAAAGCAGCCTCCTCTTAGTTACCTCCCCTAAGTTTAAAATCGTTTCAGACTAAATTATCTGCCCCTAATAGCCGTCACTAAACCCGGTTCTACGAATGTAAACATTTAGCGTGAACCACAGCTCATCAGACCATGTAGCGGTGGGGTGGTAGGGAGCGCGCTTACAGCTTGTTTTCTAGCGTCTCCAAGACGAGAATTATATATATATATATATATATATATATATATATATATATATATATATATATATATATATATATATATATATATAGTTGCTAAACTGAAAAGTCTCGAGTTCAAACCCTCGGGCAGATGAGGCTCGTTAGCTGGGGACAGCCACTCTTCTAGGAGAGACAACTCCAAAAATAAAAACATCTGCCGCCTTGTAGTTTGTTCTTGGTTGGACAAAGGCTATGGAAGCAAATCCAAAAAGAAAAGCAGGCTAAAATCGGAGTCAATGGCCTCAATGGCGCATAACCAGTTGACACGTACCGCTTAATTGTGTTGGAGGCGTGGTCGAGTCGGCAAAAAGCTCATGGTTGATAAATTCGAACAAAGTCTCGTGTTCAAACCCACTGGCAGATAAATCTCGATCCCTTTCAACACTAATAATTAAGAACGAAGAAGAAGAAGAAGATATATATATATTATATATATATATATATATTTATATATATATATATATATATATATATATATATATATATATATATATATATATATATATATATATATATATATATATACATGTAGCAAAACAACTCAAACAAAAAGAAAAAATTAAAACCAACTCAGTTTGTATATTTTATTGAACAGAAACGAAACATTTAAAAATACAAATTGGCCTACAAGAAAGCAGACTAATCTATTTTTACCTTCAATGAAACTTCTTGATTCTAAATTTAAAAAGATACTTGTACGTAATATTAACTGATTTGGTTCCATAGAAATCACTTTCTTGTGTCTCTTATGTTTATCAATACGTTGAATGTCATATTTTAAATGAATTTTTTCTTCATATATTTTACTTTTATCAAAATAAAAACTTAAGATTTGTAAGGATGTGTTTTAAAACATTTTAAAAACAGTTTTAAAATAAGATCCTGTTTATCGGATGTGAAGACCCCTTAATGTCATGGCGCACGCGCTGGGCGACGAGGCGAGACTTAAACATCACACCGAGAGAGTTCCATTGTTGAGAATTTTTCCCCCCTCTCGTCGTGGGCGTTGTCTCGATTAATACTCGGTGGTTCATGTATGCGTCTCCTTTTTAATCAAGAACCGGGTGATCTCTATTTAACGCTTTAGTGAAGAACCGGATTTTTTTTTCAATTTGACGGTTAATTTACCTCAGAGAGTAGTTTATATTTTAGGTTCTGTGTATTAAAATTTGTGGATAACATTTTTTCTTGTTTGATTGGATTTACATGAATTAGTAAGTAAACTGTTTAACTTTGTTAGTCTTTGTAATTTATTTTAGATGCATTTTGGATGAAATGAGTAGTGATGTGTTATAGTTTAATAATTTACGTAAGAGGATGTTGGATACTTTTAATATTTTCTTGTCGCCTATTGGTAAACTCGGCGGTTCAGTCAACATTATCAAGCGTGCATGTTGACAACTTACAATCCACACTGTGGATAAGCATGTCTCAATTGTTGACAAAATACGCCCCCCCTGTTGGCAAAGTTCCATCCATATGTTAATAAAGTATTGCCAGTTTTTAGACCACATACATACCATCAGCACAAAGTACCGCCCACTTGTTGACAAAGTTCCGCCCACTTGTTCACAAAGTACTGCCCACCAGCATAAAGTTTGGCCCACCTGTTCACAAAGTGCCGCCTACCTGTTCACAAAGTACCATCCACCTGTATAAAATGTACCGCCCACCTGTTAACAAAGTACCGCCCACCTGTTAACAAAGTACCGCCTACCTGTTAACAAAGTACCGCCTGCCTGTTCACAAAGTACCGCCCACCTGTTCACAAAGTACCGCCTACCTGTTAACAAAGTACCGCCTGCCTGTTCACAAAGTAGCGCCCACCTGTTCTCAAAGTACCGCCCACCTGTTCACAAAGTATCGCCTATCTGTTGATGAAGTACCACCCACCTGTTGACAAAAATCCACCCACATGTCGGCAAGTAACGCCCACATGTTGACTAAGTACCATTTACAAATTGATCAAGTACCGCCCACGTATTGTTCAAGTACCGCCCACATTTTGTTCAAGTGCCGCCCACCTATGCTGATTAGTTAAACGTTTACTACATAAACATAATATTGTACCATTAGGTCGTGATATTTACTAGCTTTTCATAGAATTTGTGGACGTTCTCAGAAATTTGATTTTTGCGCTTGATTTAGAAAGTCCCATTTAGAAATGGAGAAATTCGAGTTTTATGATATTTCTGGAACTAAAAAAGTCCCATTTGTAAGAAAGCACTTCGAGTCTTTTTATAAATCAACAACCAAACAAGTCTCATTTAGTTATGAAGAAGTTCGAGCTTTGTGATATATCAAGACCTAAACAAGTCGCTGAAAGTATAGTTAAAGAAACTAGAGCTAAAGAAGTCCAATTTAGTTGTAGAGTGTTGTGCTACATCTAGAACTAAACAAGTCCAATTTAGTAATAGAGAAACTCGAGTTGTGTGCTACATCTAGAACTAAACAAATCCAATTTAGTAATAGAGAAACTCGAGTTGTGTGCTACATCTAGAACTAAACAAATCCAATTTAGTAATAGAGAAACGCGAGTTGTGTGCTACATCTAGAACTAAACAAATTTTTCAGAAAAAAAAAGAAATGTGTGGTTGTTCTTGCAGACCTCCAACCGTTCATCCTCTTGACATAAAAATACTATCTTGACCTATCACCGAGTGCAAAGCGCAATCGTATTTCTTCACCGCTTTTGACCTTTTTCATACACAGCAAACCAGCCGCAAGAGCTTCATCAGCGCTAGTGACGAAATGAATCGTCAACTGGTTACAACATCAGCACTGTTTCTGTGTAGCAACATCCACAATGTTATCCGAGGGAAGGGCAAAGTTGAAGGGCATTTACCAGATCTATCGCGTAAATGGTATCAACTTGAGTAAATTAGTTTGAAATTCGCGTGGCCTTGTTCTAATCAATTAAGCCTAATTAATTGAAGATGGTCTTGATTGCGATTGTGCAGAGGGCAATGAGTCTTGTTGTTTAGTTTCCCAGCAATCGTCAACTACGAGCTATTAAAGGGGGGTAAGTCACTCGCTTGATGACGCGGTAATTTTGTTTTATAGAAGACCGACTACGTTATAGCTTTTCTGTTGTTTTGGATTATAATCTCGTTAGTAAAAGGGTAAGTTTGTTTCACGTGTATCTAGCCTTCAATATGTTTTTATTTGGACACAAAACGTTCATAAATTAAGAAAAATAGCTGTCTCTATTATTTATTTGGTTCCCAGAAAACTGCGCAAATGAAAACTGCGCAAATGAAAACTGCGCCAAAAGAAAAACGCAAAAATACAAACTAATTTTACTGATACACTTTAATTTTGTCATAACTCGTGGAAAAATGTTTTATTATGTTACATTGCACATGAAGGAACTCTTTATGTCAATAAATGTTCGATTTTAGGAAACAAAACCTTACGCAATTTTTATGTGCGCACGTTTCCGTTGCGCAGTTTTCTTTTGCGCATCTTTCAGGTCACCTATTTCAACTTAACTTAAGAAAAGTCAAATAATAGAAAGAAACTAAAATCTTATTGAAAGATTAACCCAAATAGCTTAAAGTGACTCAACCTTCAAACGTTGTAGACTTCTAATATATGAATGTTTATTATGTGAAGCATGCTTTGATCAGTTCTTTTGTTTACAATGCTATGTTAGTCATGTGTATTTACCATAATGGACCTACTCAGTGATTCTAATAGCGTTTGAGCAACGATTCCCAAGCTTTAAAGCTACCTGCCTTAATTGACCATGTCACATCACCCCAAATAACTCACAAGAATGGCTCTTGTCGGACTTCTTCTATTTTAAATATAATATTGACGGTGTTTTCATACAACAATTAAGTATTAAGTGTCAACTTGTTATGCGACCTAAAAGTAAGTAAAGTTCCCTTTTCAAACCTGGCGGTCTATATGGCATATGACGAGATAGTGTGGTCAGTACTATGCCCAGTCGCCTTTACTTTTCCTAACGTGAGTTGGGTGGACTCAGGGACTGTCTACTGACTTGAACCTGGATTCGAACTCGGGACTTACGGGTTAGCAGTCCAGCTCTCTACGACTAGACCACTCCATCCCACGTTATGCGCCCTAAGGCCCTTTGAATCCAGGACATTAACCTCCTGTTACTAACCCCTGGGTATTCCTTCTCCCCCTCATTGAGTCAGATCAATTATCCCTATAAGTTCTCACCTGTAAATTACCCACAGTAAATTAACTTCTGTCAATTATCCTTGTAAATTACCCACATTGTCAATTACTCTCTGGAAGTTACCCCCCCCCCCCCCCAACCTTCAATTACCCAGCACACACAAAAATTGTAGTAAGACACCTGAACATGACAAACTTACCCTAAACCAGGGGTCGGCAACCTGCGGCTCGCGAGCCGCATGAGGCTCTTTTGATGTCATTGTCAGTATGCAGCTCTCCAATTCCATAATAAATATATTATTTTATTTTCAAAGCTCGTAAAATATTATACTGTAAAAACAAAAACAAATTTAACCAACTTAAAAAACAAAGAGAATAGGTGGAGTAAAGTGTAGAGCTTAGATGGGCAGCTGGTAGCCCTGTGGCAATGGTTCCATACTTTCCACTCGTGAAGTGCACATACAAATGTTAGTGGTTATTTAAAAATTTGGAAATTGAGTAGATTGTAACTTTTGGCTCTTCAGTCTCAAAAGGTTGCCGACCCCTGCCCTAAACCTAAACGTTCAACGTAACCTTAATCTAAAGGTATTGTCAGGGCTAGGGTTACGGTAGGCAAAAGTCTAGCGAAGGTTTCTGTGGAATGCTAGATTTTTTTTCCACTCTATCGATAGCACGCACGATAAGCTTTCTCAAAAGGTGTAATTTCTATGAGGGGGGGGGGAGGTGGAAGAGTAATTCATCTGAAGGATATTGGCAGGGGGTAATGATCGGAGGGTGTGGAAGTTGACCAGGTGGGGTTTGGGGGGGGGGTAAAGTTCTAGACCCAATGTTTTGTACGATACAGCTCGACCTAACAGTGTTCTATTTTAATCATCGTCATCTTTCTCATTAGTCCCGCAGACGATTTGGTTAAATGAAGTAGAGTTCATCTGTTTCCATGACCTAAACATTAAAAAAGGAATAGGGGGGTCAGTACTATGCCCATTAACATTAGTTTTCCCTAACGAGAGTCAGGTACCCGTCAGAGCTGGGTGGATTCAGGGACATCGTGCGAACTGGAGTCCGAAATCCAAACTCTAAATATTCGCGTTAGAAGTCGTATGCACTGCCATCCGACCTTGCACTGCTTGCATGGATATCTTGTTACTTCTGATATAGAGTATTATTTCTTATTTTTTAAGCTGATCTGTATATAATTTTTGAAAAAAAAAGTATAGTGAATTAACGTCCCATCAACTTCGTAATATACTGTTCACATCTAACCGTCAACCACCCACTCACACACACCCACGTAATAATAATTACCCCTTTAATAGCTTCCTCTTCTAAATCCACCCAACCTCGATATACCACCCACCCCACAGACATCATATACCACTTCCAGTGGAAGTTCCACAATCCAAAACAACTCTCATCGAGAACTCCTTACTATGTCCTTCACCAAATTTACTTCCACCCACTTCCCTCCCCCCCCCCCCTTCTTACAACTTCTAAATATCCCCTTTCCGTTCAACCCACTAAATTTCCTCACCCTATGCGTGGCCATATAATAGCAGGCGATTGATTACAAGAAGTTTGAGTGTTTTTCCTCGTGTGTTTACTGTTGTAAAAGCCTTTGGGTGATGTTTGGGGGGAACACGGAATAAAACAAACTCGTCTGGGTAAATTATTGGGAAGAAATGCGAAACTTTTCGGGTGGAAAATGCGAAACTGTTGTCGAATGAATAAATACGAAAAAAAAAATTGTGGATTTAGACAAAAGTGGACGCAGACACTGAAGTCATTTAAATATTGTTTTATTTTTATTTTATTTTTTGAAATCCTTATTTAGTGGAGGTGCGAGAATCTTAAGTCCCCTTTATTCATATGTCGAAATTTACATAGACGTGGAAAAAACGATGTTAACAAATCCAGGTTCGATCGTGTCCATCACACACTTAAGTATCCCCCTCTCGAAATATATGCAGCACTTGCCGATTTGTAGTTAATATTAGGTAGACCTTCAGCGATTAAATGGAGAGAATATAACTCAACCACGTTTTATTAGCTTAGGTAGGCTAATGTTATCACACGTTGGACGATTTTAATACGGTCGACCTCTTTAGCTAACTTGACGTTGAAATTGAAGTTAACGGGCTAGTTGGTATATAACACGTTGACACGCAATTCTTTTTGGAGGAAATCCCTTCCAAGTTTACAATAAAGAACAAAAAAAGTAGAACTGTTTGTGTTTTCACTTTAAATCTATACTTCAAAATTATAGGAACTCGCCAACAAAGTATACCAATGTAACTCTGCATTTCTATTCCAACATTTTAACAAATGAATAAAACGCGTCCTTGGTATCCACTAGGAAATCAATTATTTGAAGATCGAACTCCCATAAAACAATGAATCTGTCATTTCATGATTGTTTATTCTTTTTTTTTAAACGAGCTCTAACTTTTAAAACGGAAACAACAATATTCAAATGTAGCGGCCGCGGTGACGTAACAGAAAAAAAAGGAGACCATAAATAATGAATCGTGCTAGTTATCTTCCCCAACTTTTAACAAAAGGATAGCGCGAATGATTGCGTGCGTTACGGTAACCACGCCCCCCACGAGATTTGGAGCTTGATTATTGGCGGGTCGTTTTGATTTGCCTTTATTATTAAATAATGCCAGCCACAATCGCAGCGGGCCTCCGTTCATCAAACAGATTAAATCCATCCACTTTTATTACGCCGGCGATTTTGAGTCTAGTTTAAACTTTTGGAGCATTCCAGATCTGAAATTTTCTTTAGCCCCCCCCCCCCCCCCCCACAAACACACTCCTCGCCCCCTTCACCCATAGATCTACAAACTTTCGTATGTATTTTGTTTTAAAGTTTAGGATAACCAAACTTTCTAATCCATCGCCCTTCGTCATCTTCTTTGTTCTTAATTGTAATTATTGAAGTGGATGTTTCTCTAACACCATTTACAATCACCTGTCAAGGCGTAAGCAATATGTCCTTTTGTATCAAAATTAGGGCCTGCTTTACTTTCTTTCTTCCTGCGTTCTTTATGAGTTTATTAATTAAACATCAAGTCGAACGTCGCGGATGAACTGGACTGCGGTCTCCAAATCTGCTGGTGCCCCATATAGTTTTTCGCTTATCTTTCTGTGTGTACTTATTCCTGGCAGCAGTTGTTTGATTATGAAGTTTTCTCTCTTAAATATGTTGCTGTCCTCAGCTAACGAGTCTCATCTGCTTGAGGGAGGGGGGGGGGGGTCTGTATTCGAGTAGAGACCAATACACACCCCCAGAGTTTCTTCCAGACTTTTTTCACCGGGTGGGCACTTGCAATTTTCGGTGGTGGGGGGAGGGTAGATTTTCTTCGGGGGGGGGGGGCTGAAAGAAACTCTGACCCCCCCCCCCACTTCGTTATCACGAGATATGGTCTATTATTGTTGCTGACATGGAGCAGGAACATTTTTTTTAAATAATGTAACCATTGCTTAACCTCTATTTCTGACGCTACTGACCACACACACCTCTCTTTATGACGGTATTGACTCCACCAAATGCGGCCAACTCACCCCTCTCCTTATGACGCTACTGACCACACACACACCTCTCCTTATGACCCTACTGACCACTAAATACGGCCAACACACCCCTCTCCTTATGACCCTACTGACCACACACACCCCTCTCCTTATGACCCTACTGACCACTAAATACGGCCAACACACCCCTCTCCTTATGACCCAACTGACCACACACACCCCTCTCCTTATGACCCTACTGACCACACACACCTCTCTCCTTATGACCCTACTGACCACTAAATACGGCCAACACACCCCTCTCCTTATGACGCTACTGACCACACACACCCCTCTCCTTATGACGCTACTGACCACACACACACACACCCCTCTCCTTATGACGCTACTGACCACACACACCCCTCTCCTTATGACGCTACTGACCACACACACACACACACCCCTCTCCTTATGACGCTACTGACCACACACACACACACCCCTCTCCTTATGACGCTACTGACCACACACACCCCTCTCCTTATGACGCTACTGACCACACACACACACACCCCTCTCCTTATGACGCTACTGACCACACACACACACACACCCCTCTCCTTATGACGCTACTGACCACACACACCCCTCTCCTTATGACGCTACTGATCACTCACACCCCACTTCTTATGACGCTACTGACCACACACACACACACCCCTCTCCTTATGACGCCACTGACCACACACACCTCTCTCCTTACTGACCACTAAATACGGCCAACACACCCCTCTCCTCATGACGCTACTGACCACACACACCTCTCTCCTTATGACGCCACTGACTCCACCAAATGCGGCAAACAAATCCCTCCCCTTAAGACGCTACTGACCACACACACCTCTCTCCTTATGACCCTACTGACCACTAAATAGGGCCAACACACCCCTCTTCTCATGACGCTACTGACTCCACCTTGGTTTTAATTAACTCTCCAAAACTGTACACCCCCCGCTTACACCGAACTCTTCAACCAACAATGTTGCACACATTACACAAATACAGCACTAATCGCATAACGTGCGTGGGTAGCCTGTTTTGGGGGAACATAAGATCCTCTTATACAATTATTTCTGCTTAAATTATAGTCAAGGAGCCGTAATTAAATTCATATTCAAATTATGGCGCATACAGTTGTGTAAATTGAATAGAAACGAAATTCTATTTACATATGTATGTTTTCTGATAAAAGCTTTCTTTATGTTTAAGGGAGATTTATTCACTTAAAGAAAATGCGACGAATTCTGACAATGTATTTCCACAAATTATTCCTTGTGAACTTTAAGGAAAATATTATTATCATGAATATAGGCTAATTATTTTATTTTTGAGTACGTTGTTATAATTATTCGATTGAAGGCTAAAAGCATAAGAAAGACAAAGCTAAAAGATAAAATCAAAACCGTTTAAAATTATTTTTGTTAATTTATTCAATGGACGGAAATATAAGATCGAAATTTCATGTTTTTTAAATCAAATTCGTATATTCTTGATGTACCACTTATGATAAGAGTTTTAAAATAGGACTAGCTATAGTTATATTTATTTATAAAAATAACTACGTGAATGGCAGAAGAATTGTTATACAAAAACATATCATTCTTAACACTGGCTGAAGTTAGGCCATGATTGCTTCTGTGGAACCTTGTGGAGATAGGAAATACGATTGGTGGAGAGGACGATGGCCGTGATGATAGCCACGACGTAGCAGATGCAGGCCGGTGCTATGGTGCTGGTGCTAACGGCGAACAGACCCGCATGATTGAACCGCACGGATTGATTTAATCAGGGCCGCACTGGAATATTAATCCCGTGGGCTGTACAGATGTACAATGCTAGGGGGGGGGGGCGGCGGGGGAGGAGAAAGGGGGGGGGGAGGGAGGTGGATGTCTGTATAACGTGACTATTTGAGGCTTAGAGAGGTTCGTGCTATAATTATTTTTGGCGACTTCTTTATTTTAAATTATTAATTAATACGATTAAGAATTCTTTTTTTCCAAATTGTTCTTGATTTATTTGTGACAGAGGGACAATGCTAAATCAAGAATGATGAACATCTGTGTTCAAACTTCTAACCCCCCCCCCCTTTTTTTTTCATCCTCCACCACCACCTTAGACCATGCCTGTGCCTTTTGAATTATTACCCTATTACTTATTACCAGAAAATTGTTCTTGAATAAAATAAATAATCATGATCGCAGCCTGAAGTAATAGCAGGGTTTTATTGCTGTAGTTGTGATTAAGTCAGAGAGGAATAGAAAGCATGTTTAGCTCAATAATTTACAAACAGGAACATAAGGATATATCAATAGCCTTGATATTTATGCTAATGTAAGAATACAGAAAAGAGGAACATATAGATAAATAAAATGCACAAACACAAACATAAAGATATATAATAATACAAAAAGGGAGGAGTGTATTAACAAATAAACAGTAGCTAACAAATGATACAAGAAAGTGGAATATATTGATAAAGATTCTGGCTAACATGATAAAGCAAAAAAATATGGATAAGTAAATAGCGTGACTAACCTAACACAACAAAACTAAAAGTGCGGTTAAACGTTTTTCCGACAATGTGGCCAAAAACAACAATTGAAATGTAAAACAAAAGTTGGTATTTTCTATTTCCACTAGCCCGGGCACATTGACCTTGAAAAAAAAAAAATCAAATGAAAAGAAAAGTGTTGGGCAGGGGGGTATTTTCCAAGAGGTATTAAATAATTTAAAGCCGCAAGAATAAGCGATAACTATTATTACATTACATGTTTTAAACGTAACGGTATTTTTTTTTAAATGGCTAGCTTTAATTAATTATCAAGTGATTAGTTTAAACATGAACGCTGAACTTGTCGCAAGAAGATGCACAAGTGATCGCACGACAGTTAGAATATAAGCTCAAGACAGCGCTTGAAGGGGAATTTTATTCCAGCAAATCGCTTTCAATAACACATTTAACACACGACTATATAACCATGTCAAGTAAAAAAAATTCGAATGAAGTAAGTAGGCTATGCATGTTCCATTGGGGAAAAATGTTTTCATAAATTAACATGTTGCGTGTTTTTCTTCATAGACATGTATAGTATACATATCGCAAGTGTACACGCTGTATAAGAGATTGAAGTAGTATGTTAAGAAACATTTTGACATGCTCGCCGTTCTAGAGAATTTTTAATTAATTCTTTTTTTTAAATAAAAATTTGACAGAATTATCTTCACAATGATGATACAGTTAATGAAATCAATACAATAAGATTGTGTGGTACACCAAAATACGAAGCACTTCTATATATATTTTCGGTGCTTAGCTCAAGTATCTATCCGGTGGGGGCGGGGGGGGGGGGGGTGACAGCGCCACCCTCCCCAACACATCTATCTACTCCCCCCCCCTTACCGAAGTTTCATGTGCTCCCCCTTCCTCCCTGGGTGTTTCAAGAGCTTCCCCCCTCACCCCCCCCCCCCCCCTCACCACCCGACGAAACCCGGATTTGACATACCTACATAATTGATCAAACCAATACAATTAATTTGCTTTGTATTAGTTCCGCAGATCTGACGTGAACCGGAATCAAATCTACAACAGTTGAAAGCTCCGATACCAACAATCACATAAACTGTTTACAGCGGTGACTGTGGTAGAGTTCTGTCATGACGTCTAGTTGTGGGGGTGGGGTGGGGGCGGCGCTACGGGTCATGCCCGTGGTGCTCCTGCTCCTGCTGCCCCGGGACGGCCAAGGTCAAGGTGAGCGGCAGTGTTCCACGACCTTTCACGTGTGGCAGGCGGGTCACGACGCCCAGCAGATGATCAAGGACGTGTATTTGAAGATTGACAACATCACTGCTCACACGAAATTTGAGGTACGTAGACAACATCACTGCTCATACGAAATTTGAGGTCAGTACAACATCACTACTCACACGAAATTTGAGGTCAGTACAACATAACTGTTCACACGAAATTTGAGGTCAGTACAACATAACTGCTCACACGAAATTTGAGGTCAGTACAACATCACTGCTCACACGAAATTTGAGGTCAGTACAACATCACTGCTCACACGAAATTTGAGGTCAGTACAACATCACTGCTCACACGAAATTTGAGGTCAGTACAACATAACTGCTCACACGAAATTTGAGGTCAGTACAACATAACTGCTCACACGAAATTTGAGGTCAGTACAACATCACTGCTCACACGAAATTTGAGGTCAGTACAACATCACTGCTCACACGAAATTTGAGGTCAGTACAACATCACTGCTCACACGAAATTTGAGGTCAGTACAACATAACTGTTCACACGAAATTTGAGGTCAGTACAACATCACTGCTCACACGAAATTTGAGGTCAGTACAACATCACTGCTCACACTAAATTTGAGGTCAGTACAACATCACTGCTCACACGAAATTTGAGGTCAGTACAACATCACTGCTCACGCGAAATTTGAGGTCAGTAGACAACATCACTGCTCACACGAAATTTGAGGTCAGTACAACATAACTGCTCACACGAAATTTGAGGTCAGTACAACATCACTGCTCACTTGAAATTTGAGGTTAGTAGACAACATAACTGCTCACACGAAATTTGAGATCAGTAGACAACATCACTGCTCACACGAAATTTGAGGTCAGTAGACAGACAACATATCTGCTCAAATGAAATTTGAGGTAAGTATACAATATACCTGCTCACATGTCAGGAGACAATATAACTGCTCGCACGAAATTTGAAATAAGTAGACAGAAGACATAACTGCTCATACTAAATACGAAGAAAATAGATCAAAACCATGGGACAGCGCGGTCGAACGGTAGAGCGTTTGGCTGATAGCCCAAAGGTCTCGAGTTCGGATCTCAGTTCTGACATTTGACTGTAGGAGTTGGGGAAAGTAAAGGTGGCAGGACTGGACTTGGCAGTGCTGACTTGACCTCATATGCCGAGTTCAAGAAACATGTGAATTTTACTTCATCTGCTCAATGGATTGCTAGGTCTAAAGAGGGGCTTTATTTTAGATCAAAATCACTGCTCACACATAATACAAGGTAAATAGACAACACCGCAGCATACACTAAACACGAGGTAAGGAGATAAAGCCAATGCCCCCACGAAATACGAATTAAATCAAAATTACGTCACAAACGCGAAATACAAGGTAAGTAAACAAACCACACACGAAATACGAAGTAATAATACCTCAAACACTGAAATAGGAGGTAAGTAAATCAAATTTACGTCACACACGAAATACGATGAACATAGACATAACCACTTGGCTCCTATTAATATTAGCCATCCACCGATAGCTGGGTGAACTTAGACCACACACTGGGTTCAAACCTCCGATTTTTTTTTTTTTAAATTATTCAACGCACGCTCGTGAAAACAACGGCTCACCCCCTGGCTCTGATTCCAGATTGCCGAGATCAAATCCCAGCTGGCACAGGAAACGAGCCGGATCTACAACTGGACATACGCCGTGGACAAGCGTGTCTTCCAGCTGCAGATTGACAAGATGGACGAGGAGCTGGTGCAGGTGAAGAACATGGCGAGCTACTACAAGATGCAGACACAGGTGGAGCAAATCGGCAGGTCAGTCAGCTGGAGTTGTGGCCCGTACCATATATCCGCGTCCTTCGTGATATATATATATATATATATATATATATATATATATATATATATATATATATATATATATATATATATATATATGTATACATTATATATGTATATATATATTATATGTATATGTATATATATATATATGTATGTATATATATGTATGTATATATATATATGTATGTATATATATGTATATATATATATGTATGTATATATATATATATATATAATATATATATATATATATATATATATATATATATATATATATATATATATATATATGTATATATATGTATATATATGTATATATGTGTATATATATATATATATATATATATATATATATATATATATATATATATATATATATATATCTTCCCTAGAACCAGACAGATGTAACTGAATTTTTGTTGTTTTTCTTCCGTAATTTAAACACCGTTATGTTCTTAATCCACAAAGGCAGCTTGGTATGAGCAATTGTTGTCAAAACACCTACCGTTATTACACAACAACACAGTTACTTCAAGGGCTTACTACATAAACGTTAAGAAAAACAAACTAAAGCCCCCCGCCCCGGTGAATGTTTTTAAAAAAAGTTAAACTAGGACAATCTGAATCAAGGATATTATATATATATATATATATATATATATATATATATATATATATATATATATATATATATATATATATATATATAGGCTAAATATAAAGAAAATCGACCAGTGACCCAATAAACGAAACTCCTATTTAGAGTAGAACAATCCTTCTCTACTAAGATATAGCAAGTTAGACTCTTAACTATTAGAGCCTTAAAATGTGAATATTGCTACAGAGCTGAGCTGATTTTAATATGGACGGTGGTCACCTGTTTTATGTGTTAAGACACCTTCGGGGGGGGGGGGTAGCAGGCAGGATTCGATTGGTAGGCTCCAGTGTAATCAAAACGTGATCTACCTCTAAACGGGAAAGTACAAGCTTACCTTGGTGTTCTCACACATCCAGTCCAGATGAAATCCTATTTCAAGACGTCTAATATTTTAGGCTTAGAGCTGGAGGGAGGGGCGTCGGTGAGCCATGGGGGGGGGGGGGGGGGTGGGGTTAGAGAAAATAGTCCTGTATCGATGAACGAAAAAGAAGGTTTTAGTTTTAGTTCTGAGTAAAAATATTCTTTCAAATAATTTTCTCGACAGTATCTGAGAGTTCGAAAGGCTAATCGCGTGAATGGATATCTATTTTTAGCCTGGAGACGTGGGTTGCTGCCCCTTACATCATTTATGTCTTCTTTAAGTGCTACTGTACTCGCGACATTTTTTTTCTCATTAAATATTGATTACATGCCTCAACTTAATTGAATGTTTAAATTTAACCCTGCTTTTGTTTTTTTATTATGTGCCATGCACTCATTAAAACCGTATTTAATTAAACATCGTTAGTGTGATGTCCAGTTTCTAATTGTTTTGAACTATTACCTCACATTTTTTTTTATGAAAACGAGAGAATTCAATGCTGATTAGGTTCTCAAGTGTTTTTTCTCTCCGTAAATGACGTCACACTACCGAGGGAGAAAAGGGAATTAGTGACGATTTTTGACGGTGGGGGGGGGGGGGGGGGGGCAGTGCGACGAAAAAGAATATTAGAAACTGCTTTTTAGCAGTTATTTTGCATTTATACAAGATTGTTTTTTGCCCTGGTAATAAAAATGTATTAATGATTTACTCAATGTTGACAGATCTCAGAAAATATCTTAGAAATAAATCGATGTTATATTTAACAAAAACTGTAGTTTTAGTGATGGTAACCGGCTGATGTATAACGTCATTTGAGGGGTCTCGCTTTTTTTGATGATGTGTGTAAAAAATTGTCTTAAAACTGTGACATCCAGACTTTAAAAAATGTTTAAGCATATTTTCATTGTATAAATTTAAAAGTAACTCTTTTTATTCTTCTTAAAAATAAATTCAAATTATTTATGATTCAACAAAACAGTTAAACAATCCCCAAAGGTACTTAAATACTACTTATACGGGTAGTTGGAAAAAGACTAATACGGTAGTGTTTTAGAATATATTGAGAAAAAGATGTAGGTGGTCGTCTGTGTGTTTGTCACAGGGAGAGGGGTTGGGAGGGTGATGGTGTTGGTGTGGTGGGTGGTGAGCTATGGAAGGTCGAAGTGGTTGGTATTTATTATTTGGTGGTGGATGTGGAGAGTAGTTGTTTATGGAAGGTGGAAGTGGTTGGTGTGGAGGGTGGTGGTCAATAGGTGGTGGAAGTGGTTGGTGTTGGTTAATAGGTAGAAGAAGTGGTGGGTATTTATTATTTGATAGTTTATGTGGTGGGTGGTGGTGTATGGAAGGTGGATGTGGTTGGTGTGGTGGGTGGTTGTTAATGGAAGGTGGATGTGGTTGGTGTGGTGTGTGTTTGTTAATGGAAGGTGGATGTGGTTGGTGTGGTGGGTGGTGGTTAATGGAAAGTGGACGAGTTATAAAGTTATTTAATGGCGCTGGGAGACTTGCTTAGTTATTTGAGTAAGGTGGGCGGTTGTTAAAACCCATGTGACAGCTTTTAAAAGAAAAACACCCGAATCGATTTCAATCTCCGAAGAATTCCTCCAACACATGAAAGGACCGGGTCCGTTTCATCTGAGACCCAGCGAGTCAGGGGGAACATCACGTTTTGTGAAATGACTAGTAAATAGTGAAAACATTGCTGGGGAACTTGAGGAACCAGGAGGGCGTGTCGGGAACACTGGGTGGGATGTGTAGCGATAATTATGAAGGGTTGGGGGCGGGGGTTGAGGTGGTTTCGGTTTATCGGTCGGATATTTTGTCTGTATAGCGGTCGTCTCAAAATGAAGTAAAGCAATTTTATTCGGTTTTTAAACTCACAGACCTATATGTTACTTGTTATCAATTATAAGCCCATCCCTTCCAATAAACCCCGCAAATAAACACTGATCACCACACCCCATCCCTTAACATCACGACCAGTCGCTAACATACCATTAATATGTCGGGTTCTTCTATGTCTAGGGGTATATAGCAACAGACAAATACAGCGTACACAACAGTAGATAACACTAACACTCTATAATAATAATAAGATTATGTATATATATATATATATATATATATATATATATATATATATATATATATATATATATATACAATAATAAAATAATAAATGATAAAAGGGCTCTACAACACTCATAGCAATACTCAACACCAAGTTACACGTTCACAGCCACAGCACATTAATCTGCTTCACACTCTTTGTACACGCTCTGACACCGTCACCTGACACACCTCACGTGAACACTTCTCGCTCCATGTAAACACACTCAACCAAGGGATACAACTATACACAAAAATGAGAGTACCTATCGTTCGAGCACACAACACACACAATCAGGGGACATGTAAGGGACGTAACAACTGCTTTAATTTTTTTTAGGTTACAATTTTAAACCCATCCATTATTATCTACCACCAGCCTTAGCCAATCCCCTCCTTTCGTCCTGCATGACGTCATCTATAGACGCGCCCTATGCTTTCTCGACCAGTGATTTGATTTGTATCATGTTGTTGTATATGAAAGATTGATTGGGACGCATTGAGGTTTCCCATCCAGCTGGTATCTCACAGAGTCGAACGTCAACTTCGGCTAGTGTTAGGGCGACACTCAATTATTCACACAACAACATTCAGTCGCCGTCTAGAGTGGAGGGGAACTTGACGAGGATGGGATTTGAACAATGTTGCCTTGTGGGAGTAGGTTTTGGGGTGGGGGAATATGAAAAAATGGGTTTCCTGGTGGGGTGAGTCTAGGTGGAGGGCGGGACGGGGGAGGTAGGTGTTGTTGGGGTGGGGGATCAGAAAATATATGAAAATTCAGTTACTTGTGGGAGTAGGTTTTGGGGTGGGGGGGGGGGGAGTAGATAATATATGAAAAAAAAAACGTTTTCCTGTTGGGGTGGGTCTAGGTGGAGAGCGGGACGGGGGAGGTAGGTGTGGTTGGGGCGGGGGAACCTGACAATACATAGGTTCCCTGGTGGGGCAACTGTGGAAAAATCAGTTTCTTAGTAGGGGTGGGTATAGTTTGGTGGGGAGGAAGATCATCTGTACGGAAAAAATGTTTTTTGGTGTGGGTGTGTCTAATTGGAGGGGGGGGGGGGGCAGTCACTGTATAAAAATCTTTTTCTAGGCGCAGTGGGTTTGCGGTGGAGAACCAATGATTGTATGAAAATCAATGTGTATGATTGGTTAGGTCTTGTGGGGGGGGGGGGGGAGGAAAAAACAATAAATTTATAAAAATCAATTTATTTTCTTGTGGATTAGGTCTTCATAAATTAACAATATTATTTAAATTGTATTCTGCTTTATGTCCTAATAGATTGACATTCCTACCTAAAATGTTGTATTCTGTGTCCTGTCTTCAAAAATTGTCTAGTTCATCTAAAATTTTGTTTTTTGTGTTATGCATTCATACATTGACTATTGCATCTAAAATGTTGTATTATGTGTTTTGTCATCATATATTGTCATACACATATCTAAAATGTCCTATTCGAAACCAACCTTGACCTTGTAACAGGCGCGTGGATGACCTTGAGAGCTGGATGTACAGCGTGCGCAACAAGCTGCGCAGTGGACGAAGCAGCAGTGGAGCAGACGAGAACATCCCTCAACAGCAGGGCATCACCACTGACATGGGCGCCATGTTGAAGAACAGGTAAGGAAAAAAAATACGGATATTTAAACGTCTTTAAACGTATCACTTCCTGTCCCGTTACACTAAAAAGAGTAAAAGTAGAGTTCACTTGTTTCTCTGACCTACGGCATATGAAGAGATAGTATGGTCAGCACTTTGCCCAGCCGCCTTTACTTTTCCTAACGTGAGTTACATACCCATCAGAGTTGGGTGGACTCAGTGACGGTCTTCTGACTTGAACCCGGATTCGAACTCGAGACTTACGGGTTAGCAGTCCAGCTCTCTACCGATGGACCAATCCGTCTAAATAAAAATCTAAATATTTGAAAACAAATTAAAAGTTCTTGATTTGTCACTTTAGTGATCGTGTTTGTGTAATGCTTCAGCTTAATGCTTAAGTTTAGGGTTTTAGAAAAGCAGCCTACATTGGGTAGAAAGTAAGCTAAACTTCGTAGTATTCAAATCGTAAGTGTTCAAAAATTAACTGCTTTCGTATTAATTATTCTTTGTAAAAAATAAATAAGTCCAAAACATATTATTAAGCGTGTAAAATTAGAAAAACACCGATAACAGCTAGGCACTGACTTTATACGGACGCTTTACACTTTTTAAAAGTCTTACTCTAGTTTATAGTTTATACCTTTCAAGTTTCGGCATAAGCTCAAACTAAAGTTCAACTGGATTTCTCTACGAGTTTTCACCCTTATTATTCCCGCTTTCCTGGTTTTTTCTTCTTTTTTTTTTCGTGGAAATCTCCGTTAGAACATTTGAAATTATTTTAGGAAGTGTATTTTAAAAAGGGGCTTATTTAAATGAACGCGCCGGGCTATTTAAGCAAGGAGTATTGTCCCTCATCTAGTACACTTGTGGGATCAATGGAGCCCAACTTGGTTAAAAAAAAAATAACAGCGCGGGCTCTTGAATGGATTATTCATTAACTGGAGAAGGTAGCGGCATCACGCGAGGATTGCTGGTGACGTTTTCCTCAGGGGTGCCGGGCTGGGATTTTTTTTTTCTTCAGTAACTGTGTCAGGCTGTACATGCAAGTGAGTCGGAGGGTGTGTCAGTCATGCGTGGAAGTTAGATACTGGTCAGTCACGCGTAGAAGTCAAATAGTTGGTGTGTCAGTCGTGCGTGGAAGTCAGAAAATGAGTGCGTCAGTCATGCGGCGTGGAAGTCAGCTAGTGGATGTGTCAGTCATGCGTGGAAGTCAAATTGTAGGTGTGCCAGTCATGCGTGAAAGTTAGAAATGGGTGTGTCAGTCATGCGTGGAAGTCAAACATTTACATTCATGAATCTCAGTCACGACAGTCACACAGCCCCGTGTGTCAGTCATGCAACAGCGAATCCACACTAACCTACTGTTGTATACGGGGTACACGTCCTAATTTTGTTTATTTAATCCTCCACCCAACACCTTTTAGTCCAGTGGTTCCCAACCTTTTTCGAGTGGCGACCCCCTTTTATAAAAATTAAGTGACCCGCGACCCCCATAGAATTAAAAAGCCGAAATTAGTATGGAAATTAATAAGCACTAAAATAAGATTTTCTAGTAGACTTTCAATATGAACTACTCTTGATAACTGTTTTAATAGCATGAGTAAAATTGCATACTATTCACTAAACCTTCGTGGTTAACTTTTTAATTACATTTTTTTTTGTTAACGCCAACCTATGTCATTATAATTATCTTAATTTTGTTTTTAATCGAAGAATAGTGTTGAAAATGTATTCTCGAAAAGTCAATCAATCTTATGTTTGGGTACGAATGGTGAATACTTCACCAAAATTGTGTCTGCAGTTTTTCATCTTACTCGGAATCATTCTGCAAATAAAAGAACTCATCTTGTAATTCAACGGGAATGCTGGCAACATCAAGGGAAGAAGAGAATAGGTAATGCGTAAATGCAGATTCTTCTTTTTTTCAGCTCAGAGAAATAGCGATGCAGTCCGTTTTCAAGAGATTCAAGATGTCCAGAAATCGCTTCTTTCGAAATTTTAAATAACTCAAATTTACAATATTTCCAAGATTTATTTTATTCGCCGATTTTGCGGTTTTGATAAAAGTGCCCCGAGATTATCATGGAAAGTTATAATATCCGTTCATTTTACCTGAAGCTTCAGGTTAAGCTTATCTTGATGTTCGAACACATCTGCTAGGTATGGTACTCTCTCCAACCACCACTATGTCGTTTTAAGTATACCAAAAAGTCATGTTTCCTTTGCACTTCCAAGAACAATTTGATTTCAGATTTCAATAAAAAACACAATTTACAACATTTCGTTTGACAGCCAGCGTACTGTAGTGTAGAAGAGTAGAACCTCGTGATCTATATTAATATTTTGTTCTCAGTTCTTTGAAGGCTCCAGATTTTATATAATTTACGCCTTATACTAGCAATGAACTCTTGATGTCAATTGGTTAGGGTAGTGGTTAGGGAGCTAAATCTTTTCTGTTTTCTGAAAGCCCGATTTTGAGCTAAACATAGATGGCGCACCATCCGTACAAACCCCCACAGCCGTTCTAACCAATTTTAATCATCCAGTTTCAAAAAAGGTATTTATTTTCTCCATGTTATCTTCACAAAAGAGCAACTCTTCTTTGCTATCATCCGCATGAATATAGACACAGACCAGCAACTGCGAACACGAACTCACGTCTGTTGATTTATCAACTTGAAAAGCAAACAATGGTGAAAGCTTAATTTCAATAAAAATGTGTTATTTAACATTTACGTACATGAAGCGTTTGGTGAGATTTTCTCCAATTGTTTTTTTTTTTTTTTTTGCTTGGCGTTTTCTGTCGCGACTTCATTTGATGCTTGCACTAATGCTGGTGAAAACATCCTGTTCGATCAAGTCTCTGGCGTCTGCAACTAGCTTCTTACCAACGAAAGAACTCCATATATTTCTGGTGTGTTCCGAATGACTTGTCTCAAATAACGTTTTAGTTTTGAAGATTTCATAGATTCGTGACTGAGAACAACTTTGTACAGTGCGCTTTGTTTCTTCTCTATTACATTTCCAGTAATGTTAATGAAGCCGAATTTCAAAAATTCTTCTAAATATTTATGTTGTGTTTCAAATTACTAAGGTTAAGTATACCAGTTGGCGACCCCCCAGAAAGACCTTCGCGACCCCCAGGGGGGTCGCGACCCCCAGGTTGGGAACCCGTGTTTTAGTCTGACTTTTAGTTCTACTAGTTCTAGCTGTTCTTTGAATAAAATGTCCAAATGTTGAAGTTTACAACTATCTTATAAATGAAATGTCCCAATGTTAAATCTTCCAACTATCTGTTGAATGAAATGTCCCAATATTAAATCTCCCAACTATATTGTGAATTAAATGTCCGAATGTTAAATCTCCCAACTATCTGTTAAATGAAATATCCCAATGTTAAATCTCCCAACTATATTGTGAATTAAATATCCCAATGTTAAATCTCCCAACTATCTTGTGAATGAAATGTCCCAATGTTAAATCTACCAACTATCTTGTGAATGAAATGTCCGAATGTTAAATCTCCCAACTATCTTGTGAATGAAATTTCCCAATATTAAATCTACCAACTATCTGTTGAATGAAATATCAGAATGTTAAATTTCCCTACTATCTTGTGAATGAAATGTCCCAATGTTAAATCACCCAACTATATTGTGACTGAAATGTCCCAATGTTAAATCACCCAACTATATTGTGAATGAAATGTCCGAATGTTAAATCACCCAACTATATTGTGAATGAAATGTCCGAATGTTAAATCACCCAACTATATTGTGAATGAAATGTCCGAATGTTAAATCTACCAACTATTTGTTGAATGAAATGTCCGAATGTTAAATCTACCAACTATTTGTTGAATGAAATGTCCCAATGTTGAAATTTCCATCTTGTGAGCGAAACAAGAATGTTAAATCCCCCAACTATCTTGTGAACGAAATGTCCCCATGTTAAATCTTCCAACTATCTTGTGAACGAATGTCCCCATGTTAAATCTTCCCCAGTGTCGGTGACCTAAAGGCCGAGTGGATTCTGCTGAAACGGGAACTTGAGTCAGTCAAAAAAGAAGGCTTGGTGGCCATTGACGGCCAGAGGGAACTCAGGAACGAGACGGCCAAGTTGAAGGCCGGTATGGAGGAAACCGCCACAGCATCCAGGCAGATGGAAATGAAGGTAAATGACAGAATGTGACATCAGGGTTTCTTTCAGGCATTTTTTCCGGGCATTTGTCGCATTAGCGCAAGTGTCCATTCGGGCATTTGTTCCGTTCGGGCTTTTGTCCCATTCAAGCTAGTGTCCATTCGGTCATTTGTCGCAATTGGGCAAGTGTCTATTCGTGCGTTTGTCGCATTCGGGCAAGTGTCTATTCGTGCGTTTGTCGCATTCGGGCAAGTGTCTATTCTGGAAATCGGCCTTCGGGCAAACGGCGTTTAGGCAAGCGTTTTTTGGGAAAACGTCCAGCTCCCATATAAATTAAATATTTTTCTTATATCGTCATGGCTGGGGGGTCGACGTGTTCCAATGTAGGGGGTTTTGCCCTCCCTCCCCTCCCACCCCCACCCCAAGAGATGCCTGAAAGAAGAACTATGTAATATGGGTGTTGGATGGTTAAGATTTTTTAAAAACATTATAAGAGGTTAGAGTTAGCCTATCGCATCACTGTTACATGGGTCGTCGAAACACTTTTGTCATGCATCACGATTCTGGGCTAATTTTCTATGTCATGCACATTTTAAAAATTACCCTCTAAACTTTATGTTTAAGCCAAGCTTTTCAAGATATTACAATTTACATTAAGTTTCCAGGAAACGTAATTATGCAGAATATATTAATACTAATTCAGATTAGCCATTATGGTGATTTAAACCAATAATATTAATAATGCAATCAATGCTAACGTCACTTTAAAGAACAAAACAGAGAACCAATGATTCATCGCGTAGTTAAGATGCGTTTGATTTTACAGAAGTTGTTTTTTTTTAAAAATAGTTTATAGTTTATTTACAAGTGTACGTTTGGCACTTCATAGTCTAATAGACAATTGGATGATTGCGCATAGGAAATCCAAGCACAAAGCCCGGGCCCTAAGTTGAGAAGAGCCAGATGTTGCCTATGTATCAAGCCCCCCGTCCCCCACTCTCCACACAGCTGATGAACCCAAGAGATAGGACCTTACCTGTACAGCTTGGAATCAGCAGTGTCGCAGGAGTTGCCGAAAGGAAACACTTTTGATAAAAAAAACAAAAACTACTGAACAGCGACGTAAAGTGTTAACATTATGAATCATTGTACCCCTATTTTGTACTTTTAAGGGACATTAGCATTATTGTATGAATTCGGAGTTTTCTGTCTCTGATACCCTGAGGTTCGAACTTTGGACTTTCGGGTTAGCAGCCGTGTGCGTTTCCACTCAGCCACTCCGGTCCACGTTTGCAACTAAGACCTCGATTACCTCTTGTTTCTTTAAAGAATAATGCACTGAAATGAAGGTTTAGAATGTTGTCAGGATTCATTTAATTTTAAAATATTTATCGTCTTGTATGCATTTACGTTCTCACAACAACCGGTGGCCGGTGTAGATGTTTCACAGGAGCCCCTAAAAGTATTGCTTGATTCAAATATTCACAAACGCTACAATACGCACTCTAGACTTGTGTGAAATGTTATCCAAGACAGTGCATGGCCGTTGTATTTTTTTCCCTCTTAAAGTGTAGGTAACAGGATGCGTGCAGACGGGTTTTAAGGATCAAACATTTTGGGGAACGGTGGCGCATTAAAAGGGATTTACTTCTAAAAGACAGTTATCGATTTTTTTTTTCAAATGTAGAAATCGAAGAGAAGAGTAAAAAATAAGTTTTTTTTTTAATTTCTTTTAAAAGAACAAGTTTAAGGGCCCGTGTGATAATATAAATGTAAACCTGTTTTAAACGGTTATTTTTTTACCCTGTGGAATAATTATTTTCAATTTTTTTAATAATTTATTTGAATAATTGATCTACGAAATAAACTAAAGTTTAACGAAATGAAAACAGATGAAAATAGTGGCAATTTAAATTTTCTTTGAGGTAATACATATAAAAAATAAATTGCTTGGTCACAAACCAAGAACAATTGGCTTGAAAATTTTATGATTCTACTGTCATTGACATTTTAGCTTGTTATATTTTATGTCCCCGTTTTTAACTAGCATGGCGTGGTCGGGCAAAAAAAGTAATGGTTGCTATCCTGAAAAGTCCCGAGTTCGAACCCTATGGAGTATGAGACTCGTTTGCTGAGGACGACTTCAGGAGAAAACTCCAAATCAAATAGGAGTGAATGCCCTTAGGTTAAAGGATTACCGGTTTCCTTTCGGTAGCTCTTGCGACACAGCCGATGCCAAGTTGTATAAGTAACGCCCTTTCGTTTGGGTCCATCAGATGTGTGGAGAGAGGGGGGGTCTGATGTATGGGCTATATTAACTCGCTGGCCAGATTTTGTGCTTGTTGATTGAGTGTTGGGGGTCGGCGTGGTCGAGTCGGTAAAGCTCATGTTTGCTAAACCGAAAAGTTTCGAGTTCGAACCCTCGGGCAGATGAGGCTCTTTGGCTGGGGACAGCCACTCTTCGAGGAGAGACTACTCTAAAATCAAACAACTGCTGCCTTGTAGTTTGTTCTTGGTTGAACAAAGGCTATAGAAGCAAATCCAAAAATAAAAGCAGGCTGTAATCGGAGTCAATGGCGCATAACCAGTTGACACGTATCCTTAATTGTGATGGAGGCGTGATCGAGTCGGCAAAGCTCATGGTTGATAAATTCGAAAAAAGTCTCGAGCTCAAACCCTCTGGCAGATAAGGCTCGATCCCCTCCAGCACTATAAATTAAGAACGAAGAAGAAGAAGATTGAGTGTTATGGATAAGGGTATGAATGGTGAGGGCTAGGCTAAAGAGTAAGTGGTATGATGGAAAACATGCAAGTGTTATGGTTAGGGTGTAATACGAGTAAGTTAGAGTGAAAAATTGGTCAATGTTAAAGTGGGTAGGTTGAAAAACTGGTCATCGGATTTCAGATTTGGAAACAAAAGATGTTGATTTGAATGTCATGTTGTCTCCCTGTAGGTGTTGACTATAGTGGACCAGCAGAGCCGGGTGGATAATAAAATCAATAAGCTGATCACTGACACTGACCACATCAAGTTTCAAATGGAGCAACATAAGTTGGAGCACAGGCAACAGCAGTAAGATATTTTTTTTCTGGCACGTATTTTAATGCTGTGGTTGGTGGGAAGGTGGGGAGAAGTTCGGGGGGAGGGAGTTAAGGTGGAGCACAGACAACAGCAGTAAGATATTTTTTTCTCCAGCACGTATTTTAATGCTGGGGATGGTGTGAAAGGAGGGGGTGATAAAGGTGGATCACAGGCAACAGCAGTAAGATATTTTTTTCTCCAGCACGTATTTTAATGCTGGGGATGGTGTGAAAGGAGGGGGTGATAAAGGTGGATCACAGGCAACAGCAGTAAGATATAGTTTTTTTTTCTAGGATGTACTTTAATTCTGGGGATGGTGGTAAAAAGGGGGGGGGGAGGGGGTTAGTTGGAGCACGGCAACCGCAGTAAGATATAGTTGTTTATTTTTTCTCGCACTTACTTTAATGCAGGGGATAGTGGGGGTTACCTTCGGAATGACTAAACGCCATTGTGGATAAAGGATATCAGAACAAACCATTTCAAACAAAGATGATCAGAACAAATCATTCAATAAAATTAAAAGAGCGATTAAAACAAATCATTTCAATTTAAAGGGTCATCAGGATAAACCATTTTAAACCACGGGTGATCAGGATAAACCATTTTTAGACCAGGGGTGATCAGGGCTAACTTAATTAAACCAGGGGTGATCCGGATAAACATTATAAACAATTCTAGACCAGCGGTGGTCAGGGCAAACCATTCTAAACCAGGGGTGATCAGGACAAACCAGTCCATACAAAGCGTGGTCAAAACAAACCATTCCAATGTATACGTGATCAGGACAAACCATTATAAAGAAATAACGATCAGGATCAATCATTCTATTTTTATGCTCAGTTTCCGTTTCGCAGTTTTACGTTGCGCAAATTTTCCACTGCGCATTTTTCCGGTCACCAATGCCGTAATGTCAGCCATTTTCTTTTTGTTCCGTGTGTGCTAGGGTCGGCATGATCTCCCTCCAGTCCACGACGGCTGCCTTAAGGAAGGATCTCCAGGATGTGACGGCAAAGCTGACCCTGATCAACATCACCAGAACGGCGGATCTTTTGAGACAGCAGGGGGACGGCGGGTACAGCCACGGAGGGGGCAGGAACAGGGAGGGTGGGGCGGGAGGGACGAGTAAGGACGGGCGTACGGAGCAGTCCATCCCGAGAGGTTTGTAGAGGAAGTTGATTTTATTTTGTTTCGCGTCATGTGACATGAGCAGTGACACTGGTCATGTGACATGAGCACTGACACTGGTCATGTGACATGAATAGTGACACTGGTCTGGTTATGTGACATGAGCACTGACACTGGTCATGTGACATGAGCAGTGACACTGGTCATGTGACATGAGCAGTGACACTGGTCATGTGACATGAATAGTGACACTGGTCTGGTTATGTGACATGAGCACTGACACTGGTCATGTGACATGAGCAGTGACACTGGTCATGTGACATGAGCAGTGACACTGGTCATGTGACATGAGCACTGACACTGGTCATGTGACATGAGCACTGACACTGGTCATGTGACATGAGCAGTGACACTGGTCATGTGACATGAGCACTGACACTGGTCTGGTCATGTGACATGAGCACTGACACTGGTCATGTGACATGAGCACTGACACTGGTCATGTGACATGAGCACTGACATTGGTCATGTGACATGAGCACTGACACTGGTCATGTGACATGAGCAATGACACTGGCCATGTGACATGAGCAGTGACACTGGTCATGTGACACGAGCACTGACACTGGTCATGTGACATGAGCACTGACACTGGTCATGTGACATGAATAGTGACACCGGACTGGACATTTGACATGAGCATTGATACTGTGAAACTAGTGATGTGACATGCGTACTGACACTGGCAATGTGACATGAGCGATGACACTTAAAACTAACCATGTGAAATGAGCCCCGACACCATGCTATTGGTACCTTCCTCCCACCTAGAGTTTCTTTCAGCCATTCTTTCTGGGTTAGTAAAAAAAATACTTTAAAAATGCTCCCCCTTCCTGAAATTTATTGCACTCTCCGACTCGAATGATTCAAGTGAACTTCCCTTACCCCGGAGAAAAAAAGATCTGAAAGAAACATTGCAATCTCCTTTGTTAAATATAAACATTTAATTCTGATAAAAGATATTCAATACAAGTGATGACGTATGGTTTGACAGATGTGTGTCTTTCCAGTTAACTACTGAACTTAGATGACTTTCCTCTACAACTAGGATCATCCAGTTATAGCATTAACTCACTGTTACAATTATGTGTGGAAACTTCCGACAAATCTAAAAAAAATATTTCAGAAGCTTTTAGTTTAAATAATAATTACATCTATTTTTAAAAGCAAGATTAGCACCGAAAAAAATGTTGATTTTTTGCATTTTTTTCTTATAATTCAAAAACATTTTAAAAATAAATTCTATTAAATACAGAAATAGTTAATGACATTTGACAAATAATGACTGCAGCGATTTTCCAACCAGACATATTTTGAAAGCTATTTCTCCATTTTTAGCTTAGTATTAGGCCCATAGCGTGATTTAATTCAGCAACAGATCTGCCCGTTTTAATCAGAGCTTTTAAAAATGCACCCGGAAGTACATGCTATTTTCGTCTGGTCTATTTATAAAGCAGACATGTCTGTCAGACACCGACCAAATTGTATTTTCTTAAAACTGGAGATTTTATAAATGACATTTGATTGTAACCATGCGCAAGCGCAACTTTTGAACTCAGATTCATGTTTTAGATTACTACCAAGTTCGTTGAGAGTTAGGAAGTATTCCAGACAAGCATATTCTACATTTAGTTTTAATTCTTTTAAAATATCTATTTGTGGTATGCAGAAATACAGATTGTTTCATAATTGCTTTTAATTCGACGAATAAAATTAATAGCAGTTTTTGCTGCATTGAAATTGAAAGATGATGATTTGGGAAGGGTTCAAAGAGTTTATGAATCTTTTCTGCAAGCAACATCATGCAGAATACAGTCCGTCCATATTGTTATATATATATATATATATATATATATATATATATATATATATATATATATATATATATATATATATATATATATATATATATAATTGACTCTGACAAACCAAATCCTCCCCCCTCTCCCGTAGACTGTCATGACGTCTACACATCCGGGTACCGTGTGAGTTCAGTGTACCAGATCCTCCCTGAACACAGCCGCTTTCAGGTGCCAGTCTACTGCGAGATGATCAACAACACAGGGTAGGTGTCTAAGTTTTCAGGTGCCTGTCTACTGCGAGATGATCAACAACACAGGGTAGGTGTCTAAGTTTTCAGGTGCCTGTCTACTGCGAGATGATCAATAATACAGGGTAGGTGTCTATATGAATAAATAACTTTTTACAAAAGCATCATAAAGTATGCTGTGTAAATCGAGCGGTCGTTAGAAAAAAGATTTCGGAATAATGGACAAGGCTTAGTTTTAAGTTTTCATGTGGCTAGAGTTCTTAGTACACGCACGCACGCTCACATACACACACACACACACACACACACATATATATATATATATATATATATATATATATATATATATATATATATATATATATATATATATATATATATATGTGTGTGTGTGTATGTGTGTGTTTTGGGAAAGGCGTGGTCGGGTGTAATTGTAAAAGTATGCTAACACAAAATTCCAGAGTTCGAACGATACGACAGCTGAGGTTTTTTAACTGGCGATAGCAACTTGTCTAGGAAAAAAAATCCGAAATCATACATGAGTGGAACCCTCCATTAGGCTCAGTACCTTTCGTTGCTGTACATTCCAAAGGAATACAAAGCATTCGGTACCAGCTTCAGCTGCAGAAAGTGTCAGAGTTGATAACTCTATCGTCTAAGGGACTCTACTCAACATGAACACATTCCCTTGAGTAGAGCCTACATTCCTGCTGAACAATATCCGGCCGATTCCAGCGATTCAATCATGGTTAATTGTGTTTGTTAAAAGTATAGTAAAACATGTTTTAAATTGATGAATGCGACGGCGTGGCCTAGCGGTAGGGCGCTAGACTTCGAGTTAGGATCCAGGTTCAAGTCAGTAGAATGTCTCAGAGTCCACCCAGCTAAGATGGTTACTTAACTCAAGTTAGGGAAAATAAAGGCGGTTTGGAATAGTGCTGACTATATTGTTATCCCTTCATGTGCCGAGGTCACAAAAACAGGTGAACTTTATTTCACTTGCCCCATAGACCGTAGGTTTGAAAAGGGAACTTTAATTTTTTAATTTTTATTTTTTTTATTTTTTTTACATTGACGTGATTCGATCGTGTCCCCTCGTAGGTACACAGTTATCCAGAGACGCATTGACGGCACGCTCAACTTCAACAGACGGTGGTCGGAATACAAACAGGGGTTCGGTAATCCGTACGGCGAGTTGTGGGCCGGAAATGAACTTATCCACCTTCTGACCCGGCAGGCAAGTCGACTAACCTTTCATGTTTTAATTAAGTAATTTAACCTGAGTAAATAAAACTATCCCGGGGCGGCGTGGTTGAATGGTAGAGCTTTCGGCTGCTAGCCCGGAAGTCTGGAGTTTGGATCTCGGATTGTAAGATTTCCGTGAGTTTACTTTGATAGACTTATGTTGGGGTAAGTAAAGACGGGTGGGCAAGGTGCTGACCACACCACCCCCTCATATGCCAAGGTCAAGGAACATATGAACTCTACTTCATCTGCTCAATGGATCCCTAGGTCTAAAGAGGAATCTTTACTTTTTTTTGTCTATTGATGAGCTGTAAGCAGGAGTGGGTCGACGCATCAGAATGTCGGAAAAACAAATGTTACTGTAATTTGTTTTCTTCAAGACATAGCTAGAGCTTTTGGATTTTCTGATCACTTCAGTGGTGTAGCCAGGGTCGTCTCAAGGGGGGGGGTCCAATTTTTGCACCCCCCACCTCAAACTTTCGATTGCATCCCCCCCCCCCTCAAACTTTCGATTTGCACCCCCACCCTCAAACTTTCGATTAGCACCCCCCTCAAACTTTCGATTTGCACCTTCCCCCTCAAACTTTCGATTTGCACCCACCCCCCCCCCCCTCAAACTTTCGATTTGCACCCCCGTCATTATATATATATATATATATATATATATATATATATATATATATATATATATATATACCGAGGGGTCTATGGGGGGTTATGACCCCCCTAACCCCCCCCCCTGCCTACGCCACTGGATCACTTTATATAATCTTTATAAGCTTTATGACAAGAATCGGTTGCATCAAAGTCGCGATGAATGCGAGTATGTTAGTAATCTGGTTCTTCGACTCTAGATGCTGCATGATCTGCAGTTCGATCATCTATGTATAATGCAAGATTGGTACATATGACTGATGTTTTAATTATCTTTGTTGACTTTGTGCTCCTTCTGTTGACAGAAACACTACACCCTGCGGCTGGATATGTGGGACTGGGAGGGAATACAGTACTACGCCGAGTATTCCAAGTTCTTTGTAAGTCTATCTTTACTACGCCGAGTTTATGATAGCTAATAGGAAGCTAGCAGTTTTTTCCAGGCATCTCTTCGGTGGGAGATCCGCCAGCTCTCTTTCTCTCCCCCCCCCCCCCCCCCCCGAAGAAAGTCTACCCCCCCCCCCCGAACATAATGGAATTTAATATATAAATCATATAATTTTAACAGTGTCCACACCCCCTCCCCCGAGAAAATTTAGTCCGCCCCCCACCCACCGAAAATATTAAATGCCCCCTCTCCCCGGAGAAAAAAAAGTCTGGAAGAAGCACTGGAAGCTAGTCTATAGGGAATGGAAAGGGGGTGGGGGGTGGGGTGGAGAAACCAACTGGAACTTCCTGCTTTTAGTAATGATTCAATCCCATACCCCCCCCCCCCCCCAAGCAGTAACCGATGGGTCATGTTTTGGTCTCAGGTCGAGGACGAGAGTGAGAACTACAAGCTGGTGGTGGGTGAGTACAAGGGCACGGCCGGCGACTCGCTCATCTACCACAACAAGATGGCCTTCAGCACAGAGGACGTGGACAACGATCTGCACGAGAGGCATTGCGCGGCGGAGAATAAGGTTTGGGGAGCTTAACTTAAGTTGTTAGTGAGCTTTCAGTTGTTTCAGTGAGTTTAACTTGACACTAACATTGTTAGTTAGCTTAACATGGCCGAACCGTTGTTAATGTGCTTAACGTAACATACTCAACCCGTGTACTACCTCATATAGGCCCACACATCACATAGCCCTGTCTTACAATTAAAGTTATGTAGCCCACAATACAGTGGTGGGCGTCACCAAAAGAAATGTTTTGGTAAGGGAGGTTACTCTAATAATCACGATCGGAATAGTTTTCTTGGAGTTATCGGTTATGTTTAGTACAAATCACACGAGGCTTTAACTTAGATTATCTAATTTCCGTGTGATCTTATTACCATAGCTATGTTTATTTTTCATTGTACTCCAACCCTACACAACCTACATCCCAACATTACCACAGCTTACATCCTACCCCACACTACCCCACAGCTCAACCGCACATAAATTACGCCCAACCTCACACAACCCACATCTCAGCATCATACTCACGACTCTTCCTCCCACACCCCACCCCACACAACGAATCCACCCACATCTAATGCATTATCTTAATCATCCCCACACTAAATTACACTCAACCTCACACAACCCACATCCCAGCATCATAATCACGACTCTTCCTCCCACACCCCACACAACTAATCCACCCACATCTAATGCATTACCTTAATCCAGGGAGGGGGGGCTGGTGGTACAGCAAATGTTTCCTCAGCCAGCTCAACAGCCTGTACCACCCCACACAACCCCTACATCACCCACACACCACCCCACATCTAACACATGATTTACTTGCAGGGCGGCTGGTGGTACAGCAAATGTTTCCTCAGCCAACTCAACAGCCTGTACCACCCCACACAGCACCCCACACAACCCACACACCACCCCACATCTAACACATGATTTACTTTCAGGGCGGCTGGTGGTACAGTAAATGTTTCCTCAGCCAACTCAACAGCCTGTACCACCCCACACACAACACACCCCACACAACCCCCACATCTAACATATGATTTACTTGCAGGGCGGTTGGTGGTACAGCAAATGTTTCCTCAGCCAACTCAACAGCCTGTACCACCCCACACACCACCTACCCCTCACATCACCCCACCCCACAGAGCCCCACATATATCACCTGATATACTTGAAGGGCGGCTGGTGGTACAGCAAATGTTTCCTCAGCCAACTCAACAGCCTGTACCACCCCACACACCACCTACCCCTCACATCACCCCACACAACCCACACACCACCCCACAGAGCCCCACATATATCACCTGATATACTTGAAGGGCGGCTGGTGGTACAGCAAATGTTTCCTCAGCCAACTCAACAGCCTGTACCACCCCACACATTACCTCCAACACAACCCACACACCACCCCACATCTAACACACGATTTACTTTCAGGGCGGCTGGTGGTACAGTAAATGTTTCCTCAGCCAACTCAACAGCCTGTACCACACAGCGTGGTACTCCCAGTCCCAGTCCCGATACGCCGACGGTGTGGTCTGGTTCACCATCAAAGACAGCGAATTCTATTCCTTGAAACGGGTCGAGATGAAGTTAAAACCAAATTACCTCCCTGCAGACAACTGACAATGTCAGCAACTTTTTATTGTTAACTATAAATGGACAGGGAGACAACCATGATAAAGAAGTCACCGCAAGATGAAGTAGAGAAAAAGCTTGCGGATAGCAGATCTAGTTGCTGCGTGGAAGTTCGTGTAGGCTAGAAATACTTTAAAACTGCATCTAGATATAATACAGTTCCTTATCTATGTATGCAAACACTAACTGGCAATCAAGACTGTGGTTGTATACAGATGCATATTCATTGTAATACATTCTTGTATGTGTGACAAACAATTAATAATTGTTAATTTACTATTTTAATGTAGGCGATATAGGCACAGCCAGTTGGTGTAGAGGAGTTCATTATATTGGGCATGCTTATATACATAAATATATACAACATACACATAAATGTATATATATATATATATATATATATATATATATATATATATATATATATATATATATATATATATATATATATGTATATATATATATATGTATATATATATATATGTATATATATATATATATGTATATATATATATATATGTATATATATATATATATATATATGTATATATATATATATATATGTATATATATATATATATATATATATATATATATATATATATATATATATATATATATATATATATATATGTATATATATATATATATGTATATATATATATATATATATATATATATATATATATATATATATATATATATATTACATATATATATACATATAAATATATGAAACAGATATATGCAGTCCACTACATAAAGTGTTGCAATTAGATTAGTACCTGTATGGTTGTAAGTTATGTTGTTTATAATAATCTAATTAAAAAATAATCAATTTTGTTTTCCACGGAGTGTTAATAGATTATTTAGATTTCATTATCTACCCTGAGTTCTATTTTAAATGTTGTATTCAGTGTTAAGCAGTGTATTATTTTATCAGTAACTTCTTAGCGAAAATGTTTGTGTATTTACATACATCGATTTATATAATATATATACAAGGTTTATAAGTTGGGCAGGAAAATCTGGAAAAATCCAGGGTTCTTATTTGGGACCTGTTTTTTATAGGGCGCGTACATCCAATGCTCATTGCTTCAACTAGAAAATTTGGGGTATGTCTTATCGCGCTGACGTTATATGCGCCAGAATTATGTATACACTGATTAGTACTGAACTGTTTAGACACATAAATGTGTAAACGAGGTATTAATGACGTTAAAATGTATCTCATTATATTAGTTACATGGGGGGGGGGGGGGGGGAGTTAATTCACAAACTGTCAAAAAGTATACATTGAATTGAAAGGCTAAAGTATGCTAAAAAAAGATCAGTCATTAAAACTCATTAAATTTTATTAATTGAAAAAACAAAACATTTCATTGAGAGGTTAAAACTAATGGCACATTAGGGATCAATGACACTTCACCTTTCAAGTTATAACTTTATCAGACGCTTAAAAAAAAGAAATTAACTGACTATTTACACATTTCATTCACTACATGATTGTACGTCCTATAAACAATTGAAATTCTCACTTTCTCATACATTGGTTCTATCTTCTTAACTCACTGAGTAAGCCTTTTAACACAAGGCTTCTAACACTATTTGTTATTGCCCCTTAAACCACAAAAGATCTCAAAGAATTAATTAAAAAACAATTATCTTACACGTGGATAAGGAAATAGAAATTTTAAATATGCTTTAAATAATATTTTGTTTTGATTAATGTATTTTAAATGTGAATTTTAATAAAAAAAAATTTAAATTGTTTCTCCACTGAAAAATGTTTTCTAAAAAAAGCTAGGGGATTTTGACATAATTTTCACTTCACAGTAAAACATTTATGGAAATTTTTTTAAAACTATATTAAAAAAAAGAAAGAAATTTCTTTAGTAATCATCATGCTTAACAAATATCAGAAAATTTATATTTAAATAAATTATGTTGATATCAAGTATGTAAATGTGAATTTTGATGACTCTAAAACATTGTTTATTGTTTCCCAGAGCCTTAACAAAATATAATACTTTACCACCATATTGAGATATACCAATTCTCCTTAAAATTATTTGGGGTCATAAACTACAGTGAAAGAAGCCCGGCTATATTTTAATATTCCTTCAGCTCTCAACCTCTCTCCACAAACAAACTTTATAACCATACAATGTGATGACATCATGGAATACATTAAACTTTTCAAATCAAAGTTGGCAGTGTTTTTTTTCTCTTTTAATGTTTATGTTGTCATTAAATTTTGCTTAACAGTCTGAATATTTAAATTTATTTTTCAAGTCAGGTTCCATTTTTATTTCATGGAATGGGGGAGGGGGTTGAACTGTTTCAATTTTTATGTAGTCATTAAATTTTGTTCAAGTCTGAATATTATTTAAACTTTTTTTTTTTCAAGACCAGTTGCAGTATTATTTCATGGAATGGGGAGAGGAAATATTAATTTCATTAAATCAATGCAGTTAAAATTTGTCAGTTGATATCAACTGACTGTTACTGTCAACAGATCAGGGAAATTGTTAAACGCAAGTAATGTTAAACATTAAAAAAAAACCATAAAAATCTTTTTAAAAACCTGAATCAAGAAAGGATAACTGTGTTAAAAATGACATTTAACCATGACCATCACAGAGAAACTACTGACCAGCAAAGTGATCAGACATTTGGTTTAATTATGCATCAACACGGGGTAATAAAACAAAACACAACAGATTGGGACTTGAAAAAAAACAACTTAATGGCTACGTTTCTAATGTCAAATCAGTTCTAAGTCTACATCAACTAACTAGAAAAAATAAAACAACTGACGTCACAACTACTAATACACAAAATATATTTTGAAAATATAGCAGTAATTACAATTTCATAACTTTTAAAACTACTTAACCAGTATAATATCGACTTAAAACAAAATGAATAAAATTATAAATAAAAATTTAAACTATAAAGATCATACAGACATTTACATCACCCATCCACTTTTTTTTTAACCGTTAGTTAAAACAAAGAGTGACAAATATAATCTCATCCAACTTTTGTTTTATTACCCAATGTAATGTTTAGCATTAAAGAAATAAAACAATCACACGGCATGCTAAAAATAGCATGAACAAGTGTGATGAAATAAATATCTGGATTCAATCAGCTGTGAGCAGGCATACACATACACGCACATAGACCACAACACACATGAGCTGCTGGAATTTTCACACCACTTTGATAACAGGGAAAATCTTGTGTTGGGAAAAATCAAACTCAGGCGGTACCTGCAGAAAATGAACAATTGAGAAATATTAGCATTACAGGTGGAACATAAGTGAATTATTAGGATTATAATGGGTAGAATTCACATACATGGTATAAATATGGTAACCCTTAGAAATAAATTTTAAATTGGTTTTTTTTTTGTGAAATCATATAATGAATTCAATTTTTTGAATACCAAAAGAATAATTTTTTAAAAATGTTTTGTTGTTTAATAGCTGCTGAAAATTTTTAATTAGAGAGCACAAGATACAAAAATTATCGGCAAAAAACTGAACCTTTATAACTAGAGCACAATTGAAAAAATGGTTTTCTAATGTTTATTGAAAAACATTCCCAATGAAGAATCCAAAATACTCTTTAAAGTATATTATCAGAATCAAGGTATTTAGTTCATGCCATTATCTTTGAAATAAAAATGAAGATATGGTCGGGGCCAAGATAGAACCACTAACAAAAAAATAGCTTTGATCAGGTTTCTAAGTCTTCTTAGAAGAGCTAAAATTATACTAAAATAAAAAAAATTATTTAACAAAACTAGTTTAAAAAAACCTTTTCAACTCTTGTATTAAGCTGTTTATATTAAATATAAAAAGAGCTCTAAAACTACAACAGTATTTACCATGGAGTTCTCCTTATGACCACTAACTACCAGCTTCATCACCACAAAGTTGGTCTTGGCAATTTTAATAACTGTTTGAATCTATTTCAAACAAACAAAATGAAATGTTACATATCAATATGAAATATTATACAACAGTTTGAATTGGTTTCAACAAACAAAAAATAATTTGCCACACAATACACAATAGTGTTAAAACTGTAGTCTAGTTAAAACATAGTTTCAGTTTTTAATCTTTCCTCCAAGACTGACTGTTCTCTAAGAGTTTGACAATACTTTGTCCACGTTATCTGTAATTTTTCTGAATCACAAGGTTTTAGTTGCATATTTTGATCATATTAATATTGTGTTTTTTTGTCTTGAGGTTATTTTGGTGTTAATTTTGTGTTTTGTAATAGTTTTTTGTTCTTTATCAAAATAAATATTTGTTCTAGTAGCCTACTAATCTAATTCAAGAATGAATTTGTGGTCTATAATTTTTTTTATAAACTTTCAACTAATTTTTCACCAAATGAAGAGTATTTTTCATGTAGAAAAGTAATTTATTACTGTGTCTAATATATAAACTTTCTTTCCTTAAAAAATAAATAATCCCGTAAAATATTATATTAAATTATGATGACCATTTATATATTCTATGTGTGTGTTTCAAATAAAAGGAAAAAACATTCTGTTTTAGTAATGGTGGGGAGGGGGGGGGGGGGGGGGGGAAGAAAAGAGAATATTTCTGGTAAACCTTGGAAAATAAATTTGGGATAACAGGTTTAAAAACAATTATTTAAATACAGCAGATACTCTAAATTTAGATAAAATAGTGCTTGGTTAAAGAAGTAACAATCCAAACGATGTACCTCCTCTGACTGTGGAATCACAGAATCTAGCAGCTCTTTAGCTTGACAGAAACATTTGTAGGCTGAACCAAAGAGATCCTGGGTTGTTGGTAGAGGATCATAGCGCCGCAAGTCTGACATTTCCTAATAGAACAAATACAGATGTTAGTTTAACTTGGTCACTGCATGATTAGGGACACAGTGGTCTCAAGTGTAACATTTCTGAACAGAACAGTTACACATCTTAGTTTCAGCTGGTCAATAAAAAGTAGTCTATCGGCTGTAGTCACAATGAAAGACTTGCTCTGCATTACAACTGCCACACATCTTTGATATGTCACAGTCATAAACTCTGCTTTTAACAGTGCTACGGTTATTTGTTCTCAAAGAGTAATTTTACTGATTTCTGGCAGTATAAAATACCCTGCGTTAAATAACAAACAAGTTGATGCAGACTGTAAAACTAAAAGAGTTCCCTTACTTTGTATTGGCTGTAGTGCACCATGGGTGGTGTCAGTACAGCAGCAAATGGAGCAAATCTGTGGCTGTACCGCACTTCCTCGTTGTCAAACCGAAATTTGGGTTCTTTCAACTTCCCACACAGTTGGAAAGCTATCACAGCCTGGATTGAAAGAATCAAAACAACATGTAAGAAATATAAAAATTATATGCTTATGTAAGGGATCACAGAATCAGCATAAGTTACACTATGCTGTGTTACAAAAGAGTAACTATCATAGCCTGGGTTGAAAGAATCAAAACACGTTAGGAATATAAAAATTATGTGCTCCTGTACGGGATCACAGAATCAGCATAAGTTACACTATCCTGTGTTACAAAAAGAGTAACTGGCAGCTTGAATGTTGATGCGTCAACTATTTATAACAAACTTTGTAATATCCACCAAACATTTGCTGATAGGCCTGGGCAATGGTAAGCTCCCTTGTCAGGGTCTTTGTTCTTTTCTTCTTCTTATTTTTCTTGCTACTTCTACCTTTGACTGACATGTCTGTGGATACAGCAATAAAAAAAATTAACAAAATGTGTTACCTAGGTAACCTAAGCTGTGCTTCAATAACAAATTAATTAAATAATTTGTGATACATGAATTGAAGAGTTAAATGATAAGACACCTGGAGCATTCTCCGCTTCAAGGAGAAAACTGTCTGCTCGATGAAGGGTAGAAACCAGCCATGCATACAAAATTTCATACAGATACCTGGTGAATTAACATAAGCAAACAGAGAATTTAAACAAAGTTTTATAAAATGTGAAAGAAATACAAAATTATAATATTTAAGATTTTTAAAGCTCTTTTTATGTATGTATATTTTTTACATTATAAGTATAAAACAATAATTTATGCAAATTAATTATTTTCCAAATGTGTCCCCATTGCCATACAAAGACACCACATAAACATACCAGTACACATAATGGTATTCAAAGATGGCATACAGTTCCAGTTCAAAGCCTGATAAGGTATAGTTGATCATTGCATTGAGTGTGTGGAACAACACCCAAGTACCAAAACACGCCAGGTGGTTCCGATTTCTCTCTGTTTTTACCAGGAGCGTGTGAAGATAGGCATCTACCTTATCAGCCTGTCAAAACAACAAACACAGCTGTAACATTTAGATTAAAAATGGAAGTTCGTAACCAAATGTAATTGAAAAAGAGTAAAGTTCCCAGTCAGGATCGTCAACACAGCAAATGATGTAGAGTTCAATTATTTCTATAGTCAGTTCTATGCTTTTACTTTCCTTAGCCAGAGTAAGGTAGTAAGGTATATATAAAAGCTACGTGGACTCAAAAATGTTGAATTGACTTCAACTTCTTGAACTGAAACCAAGAATTTTGGGCTAACAATCAAGTTCTATACTTCTTAACTACACCATCTCAAAATTGTGGATATATGCATTATATTGTTTTTTTTACCCAACTCTAAATTATTTAGATTTACTTTAGACCATAAAACACAATATTTTAAACATGAGCTATTCAAGTGATGTTTCTTATCCTCTCTACCAAACATTCACCTTTTGCTTGATATTTTTTTTAGCAAGACTCCTCTCTATACAGACCAGCCAACTATCTATATCAGGGGTCTCCAAACTTTTCAGTCCGAGGGCCGCATTAACTATCAAATTTCAGTTCGGGGGCCAGTTTCTTCCAGGCATGTCTTTGATTTTTCTGGGCAAAGTTCCTCAGCCATCACCAACAAATGGTTTTTCCGTGGACAAAAAGATCTCAGCGGGCCAGATGAGAGGACACAGCGGGCCGCATCTGGCCCGCGGCCGTAGTTTGGAAACCCCTGATCTATATACATGTTACATCTTACATCAACATTGGTAACAATCCCAAGACCTTGTCATCCTACCCCATAACCATTATCACACTATACCAAAACATTAAACATCTTTAACACATGACAACAAACAATCCCCACAAATATATCAACAAAGGCGTGACCTCTTCTTGCATGTTTGACAATCTTCTAAAATGTTGGCTAAATTATCACACATTTGACAAATTACAATAAATGATCCATACAAATACATAAAGGCCTGACCTCTTCTTGCATGTTTGACAAATCTTCTAAAATGTGGGCCCACTTGTCCCTCTGTCTGGCTCTGTTGTGACCAGTGATTTGAAACAATGTACAAAATGGTCTTGCTGCTCGGGTCAGAAGGGCATCAATATATTCTTTAGCTTGAGCATGGTTGTAAATAGAGGACCTGATGCACAGATGTTTGGGTAAAAATTATACAACAGAACAATTTTCAATAGCTTTTCAAATTTTTGCCTAATATAAATATATATATCATATTATATGGTGGTGCTCATAGCGACAAATTAAGCAGTGCAATTATTTACGCCAATAGGCTTTCAAGGAAATAAACACTGCTTATATCCTCTTAAGAATGATGCTACAAAATCTGCCTATTCAATCATTTCAGTCAAAATTTTATCCAATTTTTTTAATAGCAATCAAATATGCTAATCTAAGTAATCTTCAAAAGCACTACAAATCACTGTACTTGCTTTTTTTTAAAATAGCTATTAGTTATTTAATGCTTTTGAAACTAACCAAAGAGTGTTAATACTAGTTAGTTTTAGAATTTTGTTTGTATTTTTACAACATATATTGAGTTTTTCTTTACACTGTAAAGACATATATAAACAACAATTTTGCTATTTTCTTGAGTTTTGTGTTAATTTGGAACCAAATTTAAGTAAAATGAAATAAAAACTTTTACATGCTGTGATTTCATGTGATTTCACAACACCAATCCGTTTTTTGTTTTGATTTTTGGGGTTTCAGATTTTTTTGGCCAAATGGACTAATAAAATATAATTTGTTTTTACATTTACACTATTACTTTTCATTAAAATACTTGTACTTAGAGCATTACTACAGAAGTATTTTGTCTCTTAACTGGCAGACAAGCAAGGCTGTACCCACAGCTGTGACTGGATGATAAATGACATACATTTTCTTACTTTGGTGAGAGTCCAGGAGGGGCTATGAACCCGCGGATGGTTTCTTTCAGCGCATCAACAACACTCTGGGTGCCAAATATTCTTCTATTGGGTGGCAATAACAACAACTGTCAAGGCCAAAACAAAATATAGGTTAAAATGGTGTTGTTACTTGTTTGGAACAAGAACAATTACTTTTATCAAATTATAAGAATGAAAAAATATCACAGTAAACTCTTTCAACAAAACATAATTCAATGGATGATACTAATGAAATAATCTGTTCGAGTAGTATTGGAACGATCAATGGTAAAATTGTAATTTACTTGCAATAAAGATCTTGATAAAACACATGGCGAGGACTTGCTGAACTCAGTGAAAGCTTCCTAAAAAGGAAAAAGAAAAATGTAGTCCTCTATTTGGAGTTACTACTGTACAAAAGAATTCAAGATACAATTTATATTATTTATACTTTTTTAAAAATAAATATTTTAAGAAGAAAATATTCTTTACAAATGGATTTCATTTCAATAACTAGAATAAATGTGAATTATTTAGAAAACGTTTTTAAATTGACGACAATGGACTTACCAAAATATTGTGTAAATATCCTAAATCAGGGACAGTTGTGATGAAGAGCAGCTTCTGAACCAATGTGGACATGTAATTAAAGGAATCTACCCTAGCCTTGATTATGGTGTAGCGAGGAAATGTTGGAGGCAGTAATCTCTGATTAATTAGAGGTTCAAACCCCATAATTGTTGGATAATCTATTGGTGAGAAATAATTCCATAATCCTTTAAATCCATGAATCATCTTTCAATATTTGTAGCTAACAAATCAAGGTTCCCAGAAAACTGCGCAACAGAAAACTGCACAAAAACAACTAACTATACCAATATAGTTTAATTTAATTTTATTTTTTGGAAAGGATTTTTTTTTCTACAATGTACATGTAATCATTCATAGCTAATGTTTATAAATGATTGATTTTAAGAAAATAAATTCCGTTGCACAAATTTTTGTGTAGTTTTCTGTTGCGCATCTTCCTTGTCACCCAAATCAGATATCACTGCTCTAATCAGTAAACAAATAAACCTAAATAAAAAAACCTAACCATTTTTGGATGCTGGTGTTGATTCCTCCAGCAGCCCCAGAGATATTGTCTCGGTGATGGTTGGTATAAGCTCAGCAAGTTGATTCAACTGTTTTTGTGCCAAAGGTAAGCCCTCACACTGTAACAAAAATTTAATTTTTTACTGCAATAAATAAACACAGAAATGGGGAAGTAGTAACAATTAAGGAAAAGATTAAACCATTACTTGTGAACACCAGGCGATTTTTTAATATGGAACACTTAATATAACAGTAACAAGTATGTATTAAATATATTTGTTACTTAATTACCTTTTCTTTAGCGAATGACAATAATGCCGAGTAGAATAACCTGTAAAATTTGAGCCGGACATGGACTGCTGTGACAAGTTTATGCTGAATTTGAACAGAAAACAGATAGTGTCAGCATTACCACGCAAATAGAAAACCAAATTAAATTTTCCACAATAAATATTTTTCTAGCCAAGCTTATGTCGGTGATTTAAAATAAAAATTTCTTCGTTAAAAAATTCTACTAAAAAATTTCTTCGATAAAAATTCAACTCACCTGCCTTTCTTGGGACTCTGATCTATCTTCACCTGCTTTGGATCTTGTACTCTATGCAATAAAATATAGATTTGAACACATAGCAAGTCTAGTGAAAAAAACTCTCAAAGAACTAGAAATAATCTAAGAACTGGTTACATGAACTAACCCTTACCTTGCTAATTTTTCCTAGTTCTTCTTCAACCTCCTTGATCATACCTAATGCTCGTGTCTCAGAAACATCTCCAGCCATCTTGAAGCCATATGACATGGGCTGAAAATCTTCCTAGAACACAAGATGGAATAAATTTTAAGTGCATTTTAAATATATAAATAAATGGCTACTTAGGTTAGATAATTGAACCTTGGATTTTTTAAAATAACAATATATGGCTTCATAGTCAGATTGGATGGGTAATTGAGCCTTTGAAATAAAGATGCAAGGCTTGGGCAGAAAATAGGAAAGACCCAAGTCATGCCCATATTACAGGCCCCCTCTCTCCATACAGCTGATGAGCCCAAGGGTGAGGCATTACCTACATAACTTTGCATCAGCTGTGTTGAAGGAGGTGCCAAAATGAAAAACAGAGTTGGTAATCCTATCACCTAAGGGGCTCCACTTCTGTTGGGAGTTTTCTCTCCTAGATGGGTTGATGTACCCAGCCAACAAGCCTCATCTGCCCAAGGTTCAACTCAGGACTTGACGATTAGTAACAATATTTCCCTCCTGACTACTGCAATCCTCTGGGAATGTGTGGTCAACACTATCCCAGCCGGCATCACTTTCCCAATTGTGAGTAGAGTAACCATTAGGACTGGGTGCACTCACTGACATCCTACAAATTCAAGCCCCGGATCAAAGCTCAAGACTTTCGGGCTGTGCTCTATCATTTGACCATACTGTCCCATCTGGTCATATAGTGACAAACTTGCACAATATAAAATTTGCCACTCGACTTTCATACACTGAAACAAAACAGTTCAAAGTTCACCTCTTCCACTGTTCCAGCCCTGTTGATTCGTTCTCTAATGTGATCTACTGTCTTAAGCATAACAATACAAAATGCTTTGAGGTATCTGTCTTCAATAACATATGGGTTATGGAGGTACAAATTGGTGAAAACAGTTTGAGCCAATGAGTGGCCTTCTATCCAGGTCACCTGCAAGAAGAAAAATTTACCTTATGTAGGTGTTACTTATTTCAGAGAGTTGTTAGATTACTGATTAAAGAGAATTATTGTTAACACAATTAATGCTGGCTTAAAACAAAGATTTTTTTAAGGTTACTAATTGTATTTGATTCAAAAGACTTGATAATTAGGTGTGTTTACAAATATCTCTGATTATAACTCTGGGCTAAGGGCATAAATTCCATAAATTTTGACACTTTAAGTCCTCCCCCACCCTCATAATATTTGTTTATTTTTTATTTTAAAACAATAGTAATTGTAACTGAAGTGTTTCTCTTCAATAAAAGATACTCCCAATAAATAAAATAAGAAAGCAACTATTAACTGATAGCCAGCTGGCTTAATTTCACCGAAACACTATTTTATTTAATACTCAAAGTGGTAGCAATTTAAGAGTTAGTTTTAGTTTACAGTTACAAATATAAAGTCTAAATAAAATTTTCAAGATTGACTGCCAAAAATACCAAAGCTTATACTTATTGTAAACCATATTTAACTTAAACATACAACTCACTAAACAAGCTGAAGAGGCATCCATTATGCCAATAAGTTCTGAATAATCCAGATTCTCTACTTTGACACAACCTTCCTGGTAAGAAAATAAATAATTACATTTCTCCGAGCATTAACTTTTTTTTAGTTTGTTGGCATATGTGTTTCTGAATAAACAAGCAACCTTATTATGTGTAAAAATAAAATATGGAGACAAATGGAACAATTTTTGCAAATTAAATATTAAATGTTAAAACCATATTTAAATAGAAATATTTTTTAACAAAAACAAGACTTTTTTTAAGCTGACCAAAAAATTGAAATTTTAAGAAAATATTCAATAGAAAAATAATTCTTTCCTAGTTAATATGTAGTGATGGGAGAAAAGTAAAATATTTACAGAATACTAACATGAGAAGTGTATTAAATTAAGAGCAACATTTTGCCAAACTTTGAAATTTTCATAATGGTATTGAACAAATACAAACAATAAAATAAGTAACCTTTATTGATTGCTCTAGCGTAAGAACTTTTCTTTTGATCTGATTACAAAGCATCCCTGCATCCATCTTTGGGTCCATCATCTCTATAGCAGACATAGCCTCAAACAACCCAAATCTTGATTTTTTGTTGGAAGAATAAATTTTTTCAATATGCATTTATAACTATAAAGATTGTAAGACCAATAATAAGATGTTAAAATATATAGCAAAGGTGTAAAATGTATTGAATCAGGGGAAAGAGTACATTGAAAAAAATAATTTTTAAGCCCCTAAATGATTAAACTAATAGATTTGCAGTAGGTTTACTATACCAGCTAACTTCAAGAATTTTAATGGATTAAAAAAGCCAAATAACTTACGAGCAGTCATGCACCAGTTCCCCAAGATGTAAATGTTTGCTGGCAGAAAAGAAGTCTTGGGTAATATCAACCCATTTAAATTTGGGGATGTCCAATTTCTCATTCTCGCTGCTTGTCATTTCTGATTCAGTTCTGTCTGATAGAAACAAAAATAAAAGGGCTTAACATAAGCTCCATAAAACTGCATTCTATCTCAAAGTATACACCTAAAATAAGTCCAGTTTTTCATGATTTTAATTTTAAGAAATACAATGAATTTCTGAGATTTTGCAAAATTTAATAATTTGACTAGACCCATATTAGTATACTAATCTAGGTGCAAGTACTAGTGTCTCAAATTCTTCTGTAAAGTATGTGTTCAGTTGTTGGTAGATTATCAAGTTTAGTGTTGGGTCCAAAATTAGTAATCAGTTTTTGAGTTGACTGTAAGGTTTTTTTCTTTTTGAATGCGCTTGTACACATATGCCTAAATCTACATTAAAATTTGATTTAGGTTACTTACTAGCCTAACTAACAAAAAAACTGGCTACAGTATCACCCTTTTTAAAAAGGTTCATAAGACAGTAGGCCTATATCTAGTATGAGTACAGCAACTATGTCATTGTCACTACATACACTGTGACTACACATATTGGTAAACTATAATAACTGGCTACAACAGTGACTCAACACTCAAAACTGTCAACACATACAGAGGCGTAGCGAGGGGGGGGGGGGGGGGGCGGGGGGGGGGGACATATGTCCCCAGGCGCCGACCTTAGGGGGGGCGCCAAATTGAAAGTTTGAGGGGGGGAGTGCAAATGTAGAGTTCGAGGGGGGGGGGTGCAAATCAAAAGTTTGAGGGGGGGGGGGTGCAAATCGAAAGTTTGAGGGGGGGGGTGCAAATAGAAAGTTTGAGGGGGGGGGGGGTGGAAATGAAAAGTTCGAGGGGGGGGGTGCAAATCGAAAGTTTGAGGGGGGGGGGTGCAAATGAAAAGTTCGAGGCGGGGGGGGTGCAAATCGAAAATTTGCTCCCGAGGGGGGCGCCAAATTGAAAGTATGTCCCCGGGCGCCGGGAAGGGTCGCTACGCCTCTGAACACATACATTGACAATTTGTACTTGACTTGGCGTCACATGGGCTCAATGAAAATCTAAAAAACAATAGGCCCTAATTAAGACTGGAGGTCTAAAAATTTTTAGAATCAATCTAAAATCTCTAGATCTCTGGTAGATTTTAGATCTAGATCTACATAGTACATACATTCTACGCCTACATTCTACATTCATTTGGAAATAGGATTATCCCAGAATTCAGAATCTTTTTCTAGCCTCTCTTGAAGAATCATATGGCCTTGATTAGAAGTCTATTATTTTATATTACCTTTTATTTGGTAAACCATATATCAAAATAAAAAAAATGGTGATTCTGACTAGAATCTAATCTAGATCTAGAGTCTAAACCATGGTAATTTTATTTAGGCCCCTTTTTTTTTTTGTAGGATTTTGTTGTGTAGACTGGCTTGGATTTTTTTTTTCTGCTGATCTTCAAGCATCAAATCTAGAGATCTAGAATAGATCTATGGCAAACGTTCAAGCGAAGGGAATATAATTTTATTATCACCTTTTAGTGGTGTTAAACCACAACAAGCATTTATCATGAGGTAGATACAAGTTTATATTTTATTGTACAAGTAGAATACTAATCACCGCAAAGTTTTAATTGCGGTGTTTTGTCCTCTCTTAAACCATAAAGAGAAACAGGAAGTGCATGGAATGACAGAACACTACAGTAGCCTCCACTCGTTGACGCTAGTTTACAAAAAATTAAAATGATGTTTTAAAAAGAAACGCAATATTGAAAAGTGGTTGTCCATCAATAACATCACGCTATTTGATGAACGCTTTTTACCCTCCCCACAATCGCAATCGTTGCAAATCGTCGCGAGAAATCATTTCCTCCAAAAATGATGTCCTACTTCCAGTGGCGTAGCGAGGTCGGGTGTTACCCGGTGCGGCACTTAATGGTGTCACCCCCCAGAGGCGTAGCGACCTTTCCCGGGGACAAACTTTTCGATTTGCACACCCCCCCCCCCCCCCAAGTTTTCGATTTGCACCCCCACCCCTCAAGTTTTTCTCTATATATTTTGCTATTTTTTTGCCTTGGTGTCACCCCCCTAAAAGGTGTCACCCGGTGCGGACGGCACCCCCGCCCCACCCCCCCCCCCCCCTCGCTACGCCCCTGCCTACTTCAACCTACACCTTCCTGTACAAAAAATATGATTATTAAAAAGGGGGTCGTCCATAAATGACGTCGCACTTGTAGGAGGGAGGGGGGGGTCCGTAATTTTGTGACGGTGTGTGATGAGGGGGAGGGGGAGGGGGTTCAGATGGTGTGACGTCACACTTTTGCATTATAAAAAAGCAATGTTAGAAAACGAATTTTAGCCATTATTTCGAGTTTAAGAAAACGGTTTTAATAACAATAGGAATTGCTCAAAATAGTAATGTTGACAGAGTTCTGACAAGTTTTTTGAAAAATATCAATGTTTTAAGAAAAATCCAACAGCAATTCTGAGGGGGGTTGTAGGCTGAGATGTGACGTCATTTTAGGGGGGTCTGGCTTTTTGTGACGACGTGTGACAGAGGGGAAGGGGGGTATTTACCTGTTAATAGTGTGACGTCACATTTTCCATAAATTACCGACCCCGCAAACCCCTCGCCATTAAATACAAATGCTGAAATCCCCTCCCTAGGATAGAGATGTTGTTGATGGAAATGCCCCCCTCCCCAGAGGACACTTCTTTAAACAAGATTTGAAAATTCTGAGTCCTCCAATTTACACAGGCCGTATAGATATCGTGAAATATCTATATTAGTATAATTAAAATAGAACCACTCTAACACCCACAAACTACATCCCCATAATGAAATTCCCTAATTTTCTACTGAAAAATTACATGTTATATTAGTTTAATATATATATATATATATATATATATATATATATATATATATATATAATGTTCTTTTCTTTTGTGAAGCCTTATGGGGTCGTCCATTTGAACATTTGAACTCTACTTCATCTGCCCTATGGATCATTACGTCTGAAAGGGGAACTTCACTTATTCTGTAATTAAACCCAACTGGACAGTATTTTTTTTTAAATTTCAAATATATTTGACGTATTTTTTTTTAGACGTGATGCCATTTATGGACAAAACCAAAGTGACTTTCTCAGCAGGTGTGTATAGTCCTTATTGACTTGACAATCCATAGGGTGGGTTTTTTTCTTTGACCATAGTATGTATAGTGATAATGTGGTCAGCACCACAGGGCCATTCACAACATGCCACTAGCCAGAGCCAATGGGATGGAATTTGAGACTTTCACTTTAGGGATGGAAGTCATGTTTTTCTACCTGTCGCCCTATGTCAACCAGATATTGTAAAATACGTGTAGCAATTTTTTTTTTCCATTCTTGTAAAATGTTTCAAAATTTACATGTAGGCCTACTATCATACAGTGAGACACATTAATTTGGGGAAAAATTTAGCTCTACATTTTAGGGGAGTAAGGACAAATTTCACCCATTATCTTCACAAGGGGGGGGGGGGGGGAGAAGGAGGAGGAATGCTGTCCACACTGAGTGACACCATAGAGGGATGACACACCCATTGATGCTTAATCCAGAGTGACACCATTTGGAAGGATGACCACACACAAAAATACTTTAAAACAATGCCTTATCCACCTAAAAGAATAGCACTATGGAGTGAGGACACCACACACACAAATTTAAAAAAAAAAAACAATGCTTAATGCAGCTAAAATAATAAAGTATTAGGGAAAATGCTAAATTATTGTCGTAGGGTGACACCCTCTGTTACCACACTGGGTGACTTTTGACCTAATGATGTGACTAGTCTCACCTATATCATATTTAATTTTCATATACTGTCTCTCTCAAATTCATGATTGCATATATATATATATATATATAATATATATATATATATATATATATATATATATATATATATATATATATATATATATATATACATATACATATATATATATATATATATATATATATATATATATATATATATATATATATATACTATATATATATATATTATATATATATATATATATAGTATATATATATATATATATATATATATATATATATATATATATAAGTATATATATATTATAAGTATATATAATATTATATAAGTATATATTTATAATTATAATTTAAGTACTTTCACAA